>NW_021703786.1:51847017-52011167 GCF_005190385.1 Monodon monoceros
TGTGTGTGTGTGTGTGTGTGTGTGTGTGTGTGTGTGTGTGTGTGTGTATCTCGTTCATCAAAGTTTTTAGGTATTTTCTTCTGGGTTCTTGGGAGATAAGATATTTTCTTTGAATTTGATGTATGGCCAATTACCCTTTGTAAAGCTTCTTGACATATATAAGTGGTATCAGGCCATTCAAACATAAGTCAGTATCAATATTATTACTATTATTATTACCAGTAATCTATAGTAGTGGACAAAGTATTACAGCAATAGACTCACTAAAGAAAACAAACATTAAGGCAATAAAAGACATATTACAGGTAACAAGTAATGAATGCATATTTTGTATATCTGATAGCATCACATTGTTCCTAATTATGGTCAGAACAGTTGCAATTCTATTTCTACCCAATAGGATCATTAGAAGAATTAAATGAATTAGCACTGATAAAGCACTTACTATAATAAACACCATAAAATGTTTGCTATATATGTAAATAAATAAGTAGGTACTATATAGTATGCATTTTTTCAATAATACCTACTTTCGAAGGTGGTCATGTTCTTTCAAAAATAGTTCAGTTCTTCTGTTGTTTACTCCAGACCCACTTTTATATGACCTAGAACAAAAATAAAGAAAACTTAAGAACATTTTTGGTACATGTTATAAAAAAGGATTAAATGATTGACTCAAGTAATATCCAAAGTGGACAAACTGAGCCTCTCCATAGTTTTGAATAAACAATTAAAATGTATAATACTTTTCATTTCCTTCTAAAAATAGCATCTATCATAAATAGGTAAATATGAATGGCTCTCTAACTTAGGCCTAAGAGTTTATTATTTTTCACCAAAATAATCCAACATTCTTAAACAAAAATCTTACTTTTTCCTTTTTTTGATTTTATATACATTTATTAATAACTCTTCTAAAAGTGTTTATTTTGTATCAGTTGCCAAAAATTCCAACTCACTAAAAGTACATGAAAAGAGAATATACATTCATTTGTTTACTCATTAACTCAGCAAATATTTATTCAACATTTGCGAGGTACCAGACATTATAATAGTAAAACATGCTACCTAGCCCCAAGTTGGTCATAGAGAGTTTAGAGAGGTACATAAATTATATAATTGTAATTCAGTGTAATAGGAACTATTATGATAATAGTTATATACAAAAGAAGAGAGTGGTCATTTCTATAGGGCAGGAAGTAGATTAGAGAGACTATGAGAAATACAGAAACATTCTTAAAGAGAGAAAATCCTTAAAGGGTACCCTGTAGAACGAGTGATAATTTAGTTATAAAAAGTGGAAGATTATTCCAGGAAGGAAGGAGAGTGTGTGCAGCATCATGAGGTGTGGAAGAACAGAGTGTCTTCAGAAAACTTTGCATTGTCCATCTTGAAGAGTAAGGTTTGGGAGGATACTGTAAAAGATGAGGAAAGCAGAGGCCTTTAAAGCCATTACTTTTCCTTTGTCTATTATCTCCTATATCTTTATTTTCCCCAAGTGGGAATAATACTTTGTTGGGGTTTTTTTTGTTTTTGTTTTTTTGATTTTTGTCTGCATTGGGTCTTCATTGCTGCGCACGGGCTTTCTCTAGCTGCAGTGAGTGGAGGCTACTCTTCGTTGCGGTGCTCGGGCTCTAGATGCACGGGCTTCAGTAGTTGTGGCTCTTGGGCTTGGCTGCTCCGCTGCATGTGGGATCTTCCCGGACCAGGGCTCGAACCCGTGTCCCCTGCATCGGCAGGCAGATTCTTAACCACTGCACCACCAGGGAAGTCCGGGAATACTACTTTGGATGGATTACTACACAGCACATGGGGTGGGGAAGCTACTGAAATGGAATGTTTCCCTTCACAAGGATACACGCAGTCCATCAACTGAAGCCTAAGGAACACAAAAAGGAAGCTAAAGATCTGCCAGTTGTGACATACTTAAGGATTTCTATCCTGGTCTTAAGTTCATTACAATTCACTAGAAAATGCTTTGTATCATTACTATCAACACTTACACATTTCAGTTCCTTACTTACAAAGTATCAAGAACAAAATAAAAAATTTAAGTAACTGCACATACACCGCAGTAAGACAAAAGAGGGTCATGCTGCTAAAACTGAACCACTAGCTGAGAGTAGGGCTGATGTGCAAAGTGCAGTGGGAAAGAAAACACCAGGAAAAGCAGCATGATATAACCAAGAACACACTGGACTTGGAAGACTGATGACTAGCCAGTTAACCTTAGATAACTCTTAATACCTAGTTTTATAAAATGGGACTAATAATTTATATCTATACCAAAAGATTATATGAGGCCAAAAAAGAGAGAATATATGAAAAAGCAGTGTGTACCTGCAGAAAAAATTCTTAAATGTCAGTTATTACTACTGTATCTCATTTCACTAATCATATTCTGCCATGTATTACATTAATTTGAGTATGTGCCTTACTCCCCCTAGCATCTAGAGGGCCATGCTGATCTTTTCATTTCTACCTTCTACTGTGACTGACATATTATCTTACTCATGGTTGGTAATCAGGAAATAGTTTAGTAAATGGATGAACATGTTTCTTTTATGATCATCTTTTAGAAAACAAGTTATTACATTGGAATGTAGTCTAACAATTCCCACAAATTGCATGGTAGTTAAAAGCCTACACATCAAAGGCTGTCCGCTACACTGATTCTCAACGCATTCTTTAAAATACCTATGTAAATAGACTATATAGAAAACAGACACAAGACTTATATATGTGCCAGAGAACTAAAAATATTCCAAAATTCCTAATATGGCAAAAATGTTTCATTTTTTTCACTCCTATATGTTATACAAAGTACATATGACTAAATATAAGAAACATAGATAAAACACAGACAAACAATAAAAATTAATTTTCCAAGATAATTTCTGGAGGTAGAAACACAACTGGTGACTGGATAATCCTGGTTTAGAGTTTTGGACAAAAATTTTGCATGGGATGAATATCAAATGATCTCTCCTGCAAAACTGTCTTACTGTTACAACAAAATAAAGGAACTCTAAGAAAATGTTTATCAGAGTACACATGATATATATCAGTTCATGATATGGTAGTACACATCATAGTTCATGAAACATAAGTATCATACTTATGAAACTTAAGCTTATCACAAGTGAGACAATGATAGGCATCAACAGATGGTCCAAAAGTGGAAAGTCTGCCGCTTTAATTAGATGCCCAATGGATTTAACCCTGTCAGTCATGTACAGCTGTGGAAAACATTTTGAAAATGTGTATAAAGTGCTAGAATATATTATTAAAGGTGAGGTAAAGGAATGGAAGAAAAGAATACATTTTTAAAATTATGGCTTAAGAGCAGCATAAAAATGTTGGGAGTCTTTAAATAATTTGACTAAAGTTATGAGTCTGTATAAAATCTGGAAAAAACAGATTTCAGATTCCAGGGAAGTAAAGGCTACTTTGATAGCTACCTAAGTATTGATATGTAATTGTTGGGGCAAGGGAGAGGGTAGGGGGATAGCCGGTAATCAGGAAGGGAAACACGGACAGCTTCATTTATTGGTAACATTATAATGCTTAAGGTGGGTGGTAGGAGATCAGAGAAGAACTCACGAAGACATCATCTAAACTGGACTTTGAATTAAGACAGGAAAGTCAAGGTTGGCAGGAGCCAATGATAAAACTAGGGGAAACTGGAGATAAGACAGCAAAGTAGATTAGGACTATGCTGGAGCAGCAATGTTTAAAGAACAGTGAAATGGGAATTAGAAACCTTGAAATCTAAACCATGGTTCTGCCACTCAATTTGCTGTTAATCATGGATATACTCTAAATCTGATTCTGAATAAACATCCTACAAAAAAATATAAAAGGTAACTTACTCAATATCCTTTCGTACTGATCCCATGAGATTCTCCCTTTCCCGTATTGCCACAAAGTTTGCTTTGGTTTTATGGAATTCATGTGTATAATCCTGCAATCAATCAACATCTAGAATCAACACTAGCTAACTATAAATTTTCATCTTATTGAGCCAGTTATGTATTGTTATATTACAAATTTCTGCCCAGAAAACTGCTATTTAAGAAATCAAATTGCCAAGAGGTAAAAATAACATTATAATCACTTTCCTGAAGAGTGACCAACTTCTTTCAAATGAAAACAATTTGGAGGTAGGGTAACAGTGCCACTAAATCACTATCCTTTGTATCCCCTAGTACCTTGTCTTATGGGACAGAATTGTAAAGAAAAAATAATTCTCAGATAACATGACTTCAAATAGCCTAGGATAAAACTTAAGAGGCTCCTTCTACTCATCAGTGTACCCAATGGGGCTTATTTTCAAATTTCACCTTTCTGGAACTCCTGCAGAAATTTAATTCCTAAACTAATCAAAAGAAGAACAGAAGAGAGTTGTAAAGAATGAAATAATTTAAAATATTTTCCTTTCTTTTTCTACCATATTTTTAAGTTGCTAAGGGGTATTCATTACTTTTAAAAATTCAGATCAGTATATAAAAAAGATAAAAAACATAATGCCACCTCCCAGAGAGCCCTTTAAAAACAAAAATAATACATGAACATGGGGTACCATGAACTAAAAGAGCACCAAAAAGAACAGAAGTAAAAACCATCTTGCTCCACAGTTCTTAATATTATGATCACTTTCTTTCAGGAAATATGTTTTTGCATACATGAGTTTATTATTTCTTTCATTTATGATAAAGAAATCATACTATATTCTGCTGCAACCTTATTTTTTGTAGTTCATAAAGTATGAAGTAATCCTTCCATATCAGCAAATTGAAATCTACGCTCTTTTTAATATTTAATAGTTAATTTTTAAATTATGACTATAGTAATTTAATAAATTTTCTACTGATAAACATTTTAGTTGCCTTTTTTTTGCTGTTAAAAAAATGCTTCAATAAACATTCTTGTGTATATATTTTATTGAACTAAATGTATTTAAAGGGTAAATGCCTAGCAGAATAACTGGGTCAAAGAATCTTACATGAATTTGATAGTGTTAAAATACCTTCTAGAAAGACTACACCAACTTACATGCCCAGCAAATGGATGAGTGCCCATTTTTCTACACTCTTGCCAACAATGGGTTACAAATGCTTCAATATTTGCTAACTTGACAGGTGAAAAATCATATCTCATTTTTTTTTCCATATCTCATTTTGATTTGTATTTTTTCATTTGGGAATGTGGCTGACCATATTTTTATGATCTTGGCCACTCATTTTCTGTAAACAAGTTCATATCCTTTGCCCATTTTTCTACTGGGTTGCTTTTTTCTTATTTCTATTATCTCTGTATATTAAGCAAACTAGTCATTTATTATAGTTTCTGGTATCAGGTCTTGCTTAGGGAAGTCCTTTACTACCCCAAAATGTACAATTTCACCCATGCTTTACTCTGAAATTTTATTGTTTCTTTTTCTACATATAAATCTTTGATCCATTTGGAATTTACTCTGGATAGGAGGAATGAGATAGAAATTGAGGGGTTTTTCCCCTCAAATAATTAGCAAAGTGTTACAGCTTTATTTATTTTATAATCCCTCTTTTTTCCATTGATTCAAAATAGCACCTTTATCAGAAAGTAAATTTTCATGCATGTTTGAGTCTATATATGAACTCTACTTTATCCGTCTACTTTTTCTCCAGAATCAAACTGTTTTAATTATTCTAGCTTTTTAACAGGTTTTAACAGGTGGCAGAATTAGGCATCCTTTACTACTTATCTTCATTTTCACATGGGTTTTTTTCTTGGTTATTCTTATATGACTATAATTCCAAATAAACTTTGGAGTCATTCTGCTGTTTTTAAAAAAATGAAACAAACAAAAACCCCTGCTATTTCCACTGGGATAAGATTCAATATATAGGCTGATTTAAAGAGAAATCATCCCATCCAAAAGCAGAGTAAGGGCTTCCCTGGTGGCACAGTGGTTCGCAGTCTGCCTGCCGAAGCAGGGGACATGGGTTCGTGCCCCGGTCTGGGAAGATCCCACACGCCACGGAGCAGCTAGGCCCGTGAGCCATGGCTGCTGAGCCTGCGCGTCCGGAGCCTGTGCTCCGCAACGGGAGAGGCCACAACAGTGAGAGGCCTGCGTACCGCAATAAATAAATAAATAAACAGAGTAAACCTTCTTTTATGTTCCTCAGTAGAGTTTTATACATATAAATCCTATACATTCTTATTAAATTATACATAAAATTTTTATAGTTTCTTCCATTGTACTTTCTAACAGATTACTGTTTGTGTGTAGGAAAACTACTTGCTTTTATATATTAATTTTATAAGTCATCAACTTACTGAATGTTTCCAATTTTTTTTTTAGTTAGTTTTCTTGGTTTGTATTAGCTATATAATCTTATCATTACCACAGAATACAGATTTTGTCTCCCTTTTCAGTATTTATATCTTGTTCTTTTTATTGTGTAACTGAACAACCAAGAACTTCTAAACAATGTTAAACATCTATGGGGACTGTGGGTATTCCTGTCTTGCCTTTTTTTTTTTTCAAATATATTTATTTATTTACTTTTGGCTGTGTTGGGTCTTTGTCGCTGCACATGGGCTTTCTCCAGTTGCCGCGAGCAGGGGCTACTCTTCGTTGCAGTGTGCAGGCTTCTCATTGCAGTGGCTTCTCTTGTTGCAGAGCACAGGCTCTAGGCACACGGGCTTCAGTAGTTGTGGCATGCAGGCTCCAGTAGTTGTGGCATGCAGGCTCAGTAGTTGTGGCTCGCGGACTCTAGAGCACAGGCTCAGTAGTTGTGGCACATGGGCTTAGTTGCTCCACAGCATGCAGGATCTTCCTGGACCAGGGATTGAACCCATGTACCCTGCATTGGCACACGGATCCTTAACCACTGAGCCACCAGGGAAGTCCCTCCTTGTCTTGTTTTCTTTTTTCCAGTGGGAAAGCTTTTAGTGCTTTATTATTAAGCATTATGACAGATTTTAATCTGATGTACACATTTTTGCATTAGGTAAATAAAGTATCCTTCTAGTCCTATTTTTAACAAGTTTTAAAAATTAGAAATGGTTGAATTTTTTTCAATATTAAAAAATTTGGGGACTTCCCTGTTGGCGCAGTAGTTAAGAATCCACCTGCCAATGCAGGGGACACAGGTTTGAGCCCTGGTCCAGGAAAATCCCACATGCCGCGGAACAACTAACCACAGCTACTGAGGCTGCACTGTAGAGCCCGCGAGCCACAACTACTGAGCCTATGTGCCACAACTACTGAAGCCCGTGTGCCTAGAGCCTGTGTTCCGCAACAAGAGAAGCCACTGCGATGAGAAGCCCACGCACTGCAACGAAGAGTAGCCCCTGCTCGCCGCAACTAGAGAAAGCCCGTGCACAGCAACGAAGACCCAACGCAGCCAAAAAAAAAAAATTTGCCTTCCTATTTGTACCACTATATTTTTAACACCTCCCATGTAAATCTTTAAAAGTTTTTTCATTTTATTGGTATACTTTTAATATTTTTCTCAAACAATACACTAAATATAGCAAATTACTTCTCTTCCATGTTATCTTCAAAGCTTGATGAAAGTATACTCTAAACCACCATATGACGGCTTATGCGTGACCACTGGCTATTTCACTATTTCAGCTAGCTAGCAAGATCTTCCACAGTAGAAGTATACTTACCTACTGATGAATATTATTCAATTTTACCAGGCAAAAGCAAGAGCTGCTAACCATTTTCAGAATTTTATAATATCAAGAAAAAAAAAGTAAAACAGGACAAACTTCTATAGCATGGCATTTATCCTCTTACAAGATTTTTCCCTTTGTTCCCCTACGTACATGTGAACACATTCTATTCATAGAGTAAAAAAAACCCCTAAAACTTCCTATAATAACATAAAAATCTCAAGCCCAATGTACTACCTGCAATATGTCTCTATGTCGCTGTAATGTATGCATCAATGCTGCATTCAAGGAGGGGACACCGGCACTGTTGGTATATTCTGCCATTTTATCATTTACTCCTGTAAGCTAAAACAGAAAAAAAAAAAAAAAAAGAAAGAAAAAGAAAACCAATAAAAATATTTTAGAAAGCACTGTAAAGAGATAAAAGTAAATTATATGCCTATATGCCTTTCTGGCTAACAGCAAAAAACAAAACCAAGAAGACAGCAGGCAAGGATTCAGTATTTCCCAAAAATAATCCATAAAGGCTAAAATAACATCCATAGGACCTGGGAATGGCTGTCATCAAAATTCAAGTGGCCTGGGGAGGCATACACCTTGAATGAAAGGGTGATTTCAATAAATATGTCTGCATTAATATAATCTAGTACCATATCTAACAGGTACACAGTTATTAGCAAAACAGCCATTTAACAGAAGGTACTTACCCTTGCCAAAAGCTGTTCAATCTCAATCGCCATAGTTTCAAACATTCTGTCTTGGCTTGATCCATTTAAAAGGGGTGTTGTGTCAGAGCTGAAGAGAAGTTCAAATAAAGAGTATCCATTACTTAAACCTAATCCTTTAAAATATACTTAAAATAATAAGGTAATTATTCTTAAAGAGGTCAAGTGGAACCCCAGAGACATTCTTTTTGTTTCATAAGAAGTTATAATTTTATAGAAGTTTTTTTATAAAGATCACACATCCTAAATATTAAATTCAGTATAAAATATAATTGAATGTAAGACTGTCCCAAGCTTTAATACATCCAATCTTAATAATGCAAAGAAATTCTAAATGCTTGTTTACTGTTTCCCAAATGAAAGTAACTTAAACTATGGCAGTGCCCAATTAAATGCTGTATCTAAAGGAACAAATTATGTGAAATAAAATTGCAGACCTATGTAGTACAGCATCTAAGAAGAGCCATAAAATGTATTACAAATTATGTTAGCTCTGTGAGGAATAACCTTTAAAATTTTTACCTCAATTATGGTTCCTGAGACCTTAATTTAAGTTCTGTTTTCCTTCTATGACTCTTTCCAAGAAGAAATAAAATTGAGATTTAAACAATCCACAGATTGGATAAATAGTTATTAAATAATCAGGAACTGGCTTTAAGTCTAATACAGATAGCCACATCCAGCAGGGAAGTTTTAATACCAATCCTTTACATTTCCACTTATATTACATAATTGTTTCTGTTTTGCTTTGCAAAAATGTATTTAACTGTCTTCTGAAATCTTAATAGTCAATCCTAACTTTTTACAAGTGAAACTATGTTTGACAAATTCAAATTCTAAAACCACATGTCTTGAAAGTTTCATTTGTCTCTTCTGAAAAACCATTAACCTTCATTAGGTCCCAAGTGGTATATACTATCATATGAGCAGCTGCAGCTCAATACTGATCTTAGTTATACTGAACACAGATAAATACCAGGAAACGACTATGCTCTCCAACCTTACTGAAGACTTTTTCTTGCCCTGTGACAGTTGCTTGGGTGCAGTAAATGAAAAGATTAAATAACCAGTTTAATGGTAAATTTACCTTAGCTCTTTCCCTTTTCCACATACACATCTACAGCAATAGTAACAAGCAGTGAAATAGCCAATAAGGAGGATTTTTATTTTAGGTTGTTTAACTAGGTCCAAATTTTTATTTCTTTAAAAATTTTAATTTATTTGCCTTAAAACATCTCATTCTTGATCATGTGTCAGAGCCAACCCAAGGTTCTCTGCTTATCTCAGAACATGCCCATGTGAAATGCTCTATATACTACTAATACAGATCCTCCCCTACCAGAAATAAGAAAAAGAACAATGGGCCAATAACATAAGCTCCGTCAGGAGGAAAACTGCCTATGTCTTGCTCACAGATATATGCCTATCACTGAGAATAGTGCTTGGCACACAGTAGATGCTCTTTAGATACTTGTTGAATGGACGAGGAGGCAATCTCTACACTCACCATTCTCAGGGAGGTATGAGTCCGGGGAAAAGGTCAAAAACATACTCTCCACAATACTAAGATTCAGTTAAATTTAATTCATTTTATAAGTACATGGTGATTCATAAGACCATAAAGTTCTCAAAATACAAAAAGTAAAAAAATTACTCCTGAAAGAAACTTCTGGTCGTCACTGAGTTTATTCATTATGATGTGCTTTCAACCTGGGCAACAAACAAAACTTTAGAATGCACATCGGATCTTGGTCCTCATGGCTCTAGGTTTCTCATTAAAAGGGACAGTGAGGCTGAAGTAATTCCACAAACTAATTTCCAATTTGTTGTAGAATTTCTGAGGGAATGTTCTTGAATAGTTTCCCTTTTAAAGGAGTCATAAAAGTACAGGCATACCTTAGAGATATTGTGGGTTTAGTTCCAGACCACCACAATAAAGCAAGTATCTTGATAAAGTGAGTCACACTAATTTTTTGGCTTCCCAGTGCATATAAAAGTTACGTTTACAATTTACTGTAATCTATTAAGTCTGCAATAGTATTATTCTAAAAAACCAATGTACATATCTTAATTTAAAAATACTTTATAGCTAAAAAATGCTAACCATCATCTGAGCCTTCAGTGAGTAATCTTTTTGCTGGTGGAGAGTCCTGCCCTGATGTTGATGGCTGCTGACTGATTCGGGTCCTAAAGGCTGGGGCGGCTGGGGCAATTTTAAAAAACAAGACAATACTGAAGTTGCTGAATTGATGGACTCTTCCTTTTGTGAACGATTTCTCTGTGGCAGGCAATGCTACTTGATAGCATTTTACCCACAGTAGAACTTCTTTCAAAATTGGAGTCAATCCTCTCAAACCCTGCTGCTGCTTTATCAACTAAGTTAATGTAATATTCTAAATCCTTTGCTGTCATTTCAACGATCTTCATAGCATCTTCACCGGAAGTAGATTCCATCTCAAGAAACCATTCACCTTTAAGAAATTTATATATCTACAGGAAACAACTCCTCATCTGTGCAAGTTTTATCATGAGACTGCAGCAATTCAGTCACATCTTCAGGCTTCACTTCTAATTCTAGTTTTCTTGCTATTTCCACCACATTTGTAGTTATTTCCTCCACTTAAGTCTTGAACCCCTCAAAGTCACCCATGACGTTTGGAATCAACTTCTTCCAAATTCCTGTTAATGTAGTTATTTTGACCTCGTCCCATGAATCATGAACGTTCTTAATGGCATCTAGAATGGTGAATCCTTTCCAGAAGGTTTTCAACTGACTTTGCCCAGATCCATCAGAAGAATTACTATCTACGGAAGCCATAGAAATGAATTTCTGAAATAATAAGACTTGAAAGTTGAAATTACTCCTTGATCCATGGGCTACAGAATGGACATTGTGTTAGCAGTCATGAAAATAACATTAATCTCATTGTACATCTCCATCAGAGCTCTTGGGTACATTGTCAATGTGCAGTCATACTTTGAAAGGAATCTTTTTTCCTGAGAGTAGGTCTCATCAATGGGCTGAAAATATTCAGTAAACCATGTTGTAAACAGATGTGCTGACATCCAGGCTTTGTTGTTCCATTTATAGAACACAGGCAGAGTAGATTTAGCATAATTCTTAAGGGCCCTAGGATTTTTGGAATGGTAAATGAGCACTGGCTTCAACTTAAAGTCACCAGCTGCATTAGCCCCTAACAAGAGAGTCAGCCTGTCCTTTGAAGCTTTGAGGCATCAACTTCTAACTATGAAAGTCCTACATGGCATCTTCTTCCAATAAAGGGCTGTTCTGTCTACACCGAAAATGTGCTATCTGGTGTAGCCACCTTCATTAATCACCTTAGCTGCATCTCCTGGATTACTTGCTGCAGCTTCTGCATCAGCACTTGCTGCTTCACCTTGCTCGTTTATGCTATGGAGACGGCTTCTTTCCGTAAATCTCTTGGATCAACCTCAACTAACTTCACGCTTTTCTTCTGCAGCTTCCTCACCTCTCTCAGCCTTCACAGAATTGAAGAGTTAGGGCCTTGCTCTGGATTAGGCCCTGGCTTAAGGGAATGTTGTGGCTGATTTGACCTTTTATTCAGACCACTCAAACTTTCTCCATATCAGCAATAAGGCTTTTCACTCTCTTTATCATTCGTGTGTTCACTGGAGTAGCACTTTTTAATTTCTTTCAAAAACTTTTCCTTTGCATTCAGAACTCGGTTGTTTAGCACAACAGGCCTAGCTTTCAACTGATCTCGACTTTCAATATGCCTTTCTTACCAAGCTTAATCATTTCCAGCTTTTAATTTAAAGTGAGAGACGTGCAACTCTTCCTTTCACTTCAACACTTAGAGGTCACTGTAGTTATTAATTGGTCTAATTTCAATACTGTTGTGTCCCAGGAAATAGGGAGGCCTGAGGAGAGGGAAAGAGATGGGGGAAGGACCTGTCCACGGAGGAATCAGAACACACATAACATTTATCAATTAACTTTGTCATCTTTATAGGGGTGCAGTTTGTGGTGCCCCAAAACAATTACAAAGTAACATCAAAGGTCATTGATCACAGATCACCAGAAGAAATATATCCTAATAATGAAAAAGTTTGAAATGTTGCGAGAATTACCAAATGTGACACAGATACACGAAGTGAGCAAATGCTTTTGGAAAAATGGCACCAACAGACTTCTAAACACAGGGCTGAAACCTTCAATTTGTAAAAAAAATGCATTATCTGTGAAGCACATAGAACAAAGCACAATAAAACAAGGTGCGTCTGAATTAAGATCGTGATACACAGAGAACACAGGAAAAGCATCATGTAGTCGTATCTCTTAACAGTTTGGAGTTTTAAAATTGTATACTCACTGGCATAGTCAAATGGGAGACTTAAATTCAGGAAAAATGCTTTCTAGTGATAAAATAAGTTTACTCATAGAAAAGAATATTCCTCATTCTCTTTACCTGTTAAATAAAGGCAAGCCGAAAGCAATGCATTGCAATCAAAGCTATGTGACATGCCAATAGCTTACTTTTAGCTCCTAAAGTCAATATGTTGGCCCTGCTATCTTTAATTCTTTAATCATGTGACCTTGTAAAAAGACGCAACACTGGCTATAGTACTGAAATAAGACTTTTGTTGGAATGTACACAGAAAGGTTTGGAGCATGGGCTCAGGATATAGAAAGATCTGGTTTCAAATCCAAGCTCAGTTTTTATTATTACTAGCTGAAAAAATATACCACCTACCACCAATCCTCAAAAAGGTATGTAAAATAAGTAAAAATGTTCCCAGCAGCCTTTATATAACGCTCTTAAAAACAGGACCTGAGGCATGATGAACACTCTTGTGTTTAAAATTATTAAAATAAGCAAAAATTAGAAACAACACTCATCTACAGAATAAACTGATACAAGCATACAATGTAATACTATATGCAGCAAATGAATATACTAGAGTTAAATGTATCCAGAGCTTAATCTCAAAAATAATGTTACACAAAAAAGCAAGTTGCAAAATAACTATTATGAATTGTTCAGGAACACAAATATATATGTAGTAAAAATATATGGAGATTACCCGGAGGGAGAAAATGGGATGCCATCAGGGGCCCCAACTGAATTGGTAATGATTATTTCTTAAAGTGGGAGATAGGCACATGGGGATCCATTATATTATTCTTTATATCTTCCTAAGTGTCTTAAATATTTCCTAATATTTTTCAAAACAAAGTGGATGGCCTAAAGTGAGTTTCAAAGATAAGAATACATTTAAATATGTTCAAAATAGTAGTATACCAGTTTCTCAAAAAAGAACCAAAATTTAAAAGAGCTTCGATCATTAACAGTGAGGATACACACTGCATTAGATTAACTCTAAAACACCAGAATAGCAGTAGGTATACTGTGCATTTGAGTAGTCTCTCAGATCCATTTAGCAATCAGAAAATATAAGAAATACAATGTGGGCAAAGCAACATTTCCTTATACTGGCTTAGTTCTGATGCAAACTCACTCTTAAGCCTTAGCATTTTCCTCCTGACAACAACACAGTCTTTGCCTAAGGATCCCAAATAAATGTTCGTCTCAAGACTTAAGAATTTTTATAAGTCACTAAAAAAACAAGGCAAAAACAAAAAATAAAATACCAAAAATTTACCAATAGACCAAGTTACAGAGTTATATATTTTACTTTATTTTTTTTATGCTTCAAAAACATTATATAGTTCAAGGCATAATAAAGAGAATCTGGTAGTACCTATACCTGTCGCGTCTTCCATCTCGGGCACTGCTGTGACTGTAACTTGTACATAGTTTACTGAAGGAAACTAGTTTCAGGTCAAGCTCATTTTCCAGCTGTCGCGCCTGTTTCCTGAGATCTTTAACAAAATTACAAAAGCAAATAATTAGACACAAAAAATCCATCAGTAGATATAAAAATCACAAAACTTTTCTGAAGAAAACAAACTATGAAAATGATCATATATCTAGAGTCTCCCTTAAAGAAAAGTATTAAAAGAAGCAAACCAAACACCTACCCAGGAAAGCAAATTGTCACTTATTTAAACTTCAGATGAGGCAAAAAGGGGAGAAACAGTGGGAAATGCAAATTTTCAGCTTTATCCCAAAGACAGCTAGACAACAAATGCTGTTCTAACATCCCTGAAATTACTTATATAGCAATAGTTAAAATTTTTAATTTTAATTCAGGGGAAAACAGAAGAGAATACAAACCACAAAGGAACCGAGTATGGTTTATGACAAGCATTATATCAATTTACCAGCTAACTTTATAAGAAAGAAACCATCACTGTTTTTGACAAGGATTTTCCTATCTCTTTATGTTCCAAAGCTTTATTAAGCTTATGAAATTCTTAACAGTACAGTAAGTGCTTGAGTGTAAAGAAAAAAATCACTGACAAAGATTTAAAAAACTGTCTTTCAATAAGCTTACTGAAAGATATTTGGAGAGGATGAGTTTGACAGTAAACGATGTGCTACCGACAAGGTCAAATATAAGTAAAACAGAAATAAGAGTGTAAGTTTTTAAAGAACAGAAGCAAACAAGCACGCAGAGAAATTGGTATAATGGTTTGGCATCTAAGGTGGTTGAGTGAGAGGAAGCCCATATCTAGATGTGAATACTCTCATTAATGGTGAAGTAGAGGTCAAAATAAAAGGGCTGAAATACAGAAGGCATAGTATAAAGATCTCATCTTTCAGGAATAAAAATATGAAACATTATTTCAATATACTTATCAGCAACCAGAAGTAGGAAGCAGCATGCAGGTAATACAGGGGAGCACATTTTCTCAGAGACCAAACCTCAGTTAGAATCTCAGCTCAGCCTAAAGTTCTGAAGTTCTGAGAACTGGCTCTGATTTATTCACAATCTACTTAACCTATGAATCTCTGCTTTTTGTTTTTTAAACCCCTAGCTTCAGGGTTTTCCTATGCATTACTAATCATGTGTTTAAGGCCCCTGGCACAGAGTAGGCTGTCAATAATAAGCCGCTATAATTATTAGAGCATGGCGCTTCAAGAAAGTATAGCCTAATGACTAATGTTCAAGATACCAACAGCCACTTCTACATAATTTTAAAATATTTTCTAGCTAGCACACACATTTCAAATAACCGTTTTAATACATGTTTTAAACTATCAGCATGCTTCTCTGTAATTAGTAACTGTCTTCTATAGTAGAAAACATCAAGTAAAAGCATTTTGAAAGTATGACAAGCAAGTATGGATGACCTTAGAATTAAGTATTTTAGACCAAGTGGCTGGTAGTGACAATACTGCTATTTGTGGTGGGTTCCAGAGGCTTCGGTGGGTAGCAAGAGGAAATAGGTTAAAAGGGAAAAGGGATTCGGAGAGTGGTTTCTATTTTGCAGTGAAGCAAAGAGACAACTGAAAGAAAAAGGTCAGCCTTCTCTGATCTCTGCTTATCATCATGGTCCAGGAATGAGTTTTACATGAGCCCATTTTATCAAACCATATTTTCAGATTAAATAAACTTGCTTGTCAAGTCACAATTTTTTTTTTGGTAGAAGAGGTAAAGCAAATGCAATAATTACAACTCACACTGGTTCTCTCAACTTTCTCTTTTTAACAAAACCGATTTCCAGAGCAGAGGGTAAAGTTATTTCCTCTGCCTTCAAACGCGACTCCACACCCAGTCCTCGAAGTCCCAGCCTGAAGGTGCCAAGAGGACCCAACAGGAGGGAGACATTCCGCTCACACAACTTCCCTCGATGGACCGGACTGACAAGTTTCTCCTTCCTCTTTTCCTACTCAACTGCCGAACAGTTACCTCAACTCTAAGGCGCTGACACCTCCAGTCTCCTGGACTCGGCATATTCTCGCTCAACACTCGTTTCCTCCCAGAGTTCACACCCAACCCCCTTCGTCCGAGTTCCGCTCCCCCCTCAACCCAGCTCTCCTCCGGCGACTCAAACCCTCTTCCTCTCGGTCCCGGCTCAGCCCTCTCTGCCCAACCCCTGCCCGAGGTCCCGCTGCCGCTCAGGTCAGTCCCCTCCCCAGACCGCACGGTCTCTACAGCCCCCAGGCCCAGCGGCTCGAACTAGCCCAGCCCTGCCCGTCAACTCAGCCGCTCCGGAACACAGGCTCTTCCCCCTACTGCCTCCGCCAAGACCCGTCGTCGCTCAGCTCTTCTGCCCCTCGGCGAGACGCACACGGAAGTCTCCCCTTACCTTCCCAGTAATTGCTGGTTCCTGCCGCCATCTTTGTTGTCCAACGTCAGTCGGGATAGGAGAGTAGAGGCGCTGCGAGCCAGAGAGTCATTTCCACGCCTTCTTCCGCTTGGCGCCAGGGCCGATGGGATACGTGAGCTTCCACAGACAGCGCCACCTGGCGGTCAATTCATCATTTTACACCTTTTGAGCAGCGAGACTGACAACTTCAGGTTTAGCACCTGACACTCCCTGAACATCTGCCTTTCTGGTGTTGGTATCCGCTCTCCACGCCCTAAACCTACATCATCGCCCTCAGCTGGGCTTATCCCCTCTCCAACAGGGACCTCCCAGGGTGAGAAGAAAGTTATCCTTAGACGCAACTACCTGTTTCCTTCACCTTCTCTCAAATGTGCATCTTCAGCCAGCCTCTTTCTCTTCTCCAAGCCAGAGGCTCTTTTCTTCCCAAGACCAACCTCTTCATGCTACCTCTGCCTGTGTTCCATTATCCCACATCTCTGATATATGTGCTCTTCTCCACTGGCCGCCTTTTCCTCTGTCTACGGTAGAATCCCTGCCCTCTTTCCTTCCCAGCCGCCAAATCTAAAAAGTGTGTGCTAACTGCTTCCATGTGCCTCATCCTGACCCCTCAACCTGTTAAAATCAGCTGTCCAAACTCACTCTTTATAGATACATAAATTATCACAGTTTGCTCGTGTCCACATTTTACCAGTTCTTGTGAAATGCATAAATCTTACCTCTTGTAAAGGTTTTAAAATCACACCTGGGGCTTCCCTGGTGGCGCAGTGGTTAAGAATCTGCCGGCCAACGCAGGGGAAACGGGTTCGAGCCCCGGCCTGGGAAGATCCTACGTGCCGCGGAGCAACTAAGCCCGTGTGCCACTTCTGGGTGGCCAGCTTCTCCAGCGTCCATTATGGGATATATGAGGCAACATCTATTATGGGATATATGAGGCAAAAAGAAAACCAAGGAACTCACCACAGTGTCGTTCCTTGGATGCTGGAGGTCCCTTGGAGGTCCCTTGGAGGTTCCTAGCTGATCTGCCGCCTTCTCTCCAACTTTCTGAGTCTTCTTTGTTTTATATATAATGCATGAGGTTTTTTGCTGTGCTTAGTGGGAGGAATAGAAGAGAAATACATCTAGTCCATTTTGTCGAGAAGTGAAAGCCTCCGTTTAATTTTTAATAGATTTTAATTATCTGCTAAAATTCTTCACCTTGGGGGCTTCCCTGGTGGCGCAGTAGTTGAGAGTCCACCTGCCGATGCAGGGGACACGGGTTCGTGCCCCGGTCCGGGAGGATCCCACATGCCACGGAGCGGCTGGGCCCGTGAGCCATGGCCGCTGAGCCTGCGCGTCCGGAGCCTGTGCTCCGCAAAGCGAGAGGCCAACAACAGTGAGAGGCCCACGTACTGCAAAAAAAAAATTCTTCATTTTGTCTTATACTTTCTTGAATTTATTCCTTGCCATGTTTTAAAATTTCTGATTGATAACTGAAAAATCTGTAACTCCCATGGGACTGTTTCTATTTTTTTCTTGATCTTTCATCATTTGAGATGTGACAATAAAAGTAACTTTTAACTGGATGCTATATCTTATAAATTAAAATTTGTAGTAATCATTTGAGGCTCTAGATGGTATCTTGCTCCAGACACAGTTTGCTGCTTCTTGCAGGCAGTTCAAGTAGGGGCAGATCAGCTTACTCCAGTATGAGATGGGACTAATCCTGAGTGGGATTCTACATAAAAATTGGTCTCTTTCTGACTAGCCCTTACTTCTAATGTGTAGCCATTCAAGTGTCCTAACTTAAAGTTGACCGGTGCCCACTGCCTTGATAGGTGCTGAATTCATATTTCCTGTGGTACTGCCTAAAGCTTCTGCATGGTTCTCTGCCTCTTGCCTGGCCTCTCTGCTACTAGGCATTTCTAAACTCTTAGTCACCACTTATGAATCAACCAATAACTTAAGGTAAAAACTTCATTATTTTCATCCCTGAATTCCCTTTGCTAGGATCTTGACCCCTAAGTCTTTGTTACTTTAGTAGCTCTCCAATCCTTCGACAGGTTTTTTGGTTGTTGTTTTAAAATCTAAGCTTTTCTAATTATTCTTGATGGGAGGGTCTTTCTGTTTTAATCCACCCATAACTGGAAGTAAAGCTAAGTTATGTTATTATCTCTAACTTATCTGTAGATTTTTTGTATTTTTCACATGCACAATCATATCTACAAATAATGACAAATTTGTTTCTTCCTTATCAATATCATATCTGTTACTAATATTTCCATGCTTCATGGCTGAGATCTCTTCTGTCCATACAGCAAAGTTCACATGCTTTAGTGGGGTTTTTGTTGGTTTGTTTTGGTGATAGGGAGGGGTCATAAGTGTTCCAATTTTGCAGTTTTCATTTATCGTGCAGGACTGTAAATTTTCCTTTTTCTTTTCTCTCTCATCACCTAATTGTCAAAAGGTCCATCTCCTTTTTCACTTTTTTTCTGTATTTCAGAGACTGCCCGCTTAGATTACACCAGCCCCTTTAAATTGTGCTCACTTTGAAGCCCTTTCTCTATGGTTTGTGCTCAGATCTGCTTGCACATAATTTTTAGAGCATTCAGACATAATTATGGTGCACTTAGTCTTTTTGGCAGTAGTTTTACACTAACTTTAGGCCCATTTGCTGGCATCCTTCTTCTCTCTTTCTTGAAGTTCATCTCCCTCTGCCTTCTCTCCACAAAGCCTTGCTCTGAGGTGGGATTGGGGCAGGCATGTGAAAGTATATGCAGAGATTTGGTGATTTTTCTCATTTTATAGTTAGTTTGAAGTTTCAAAATTGTCTGGCTTCAAGTTACACTGAGGTTTTTGTATAGATTTACTTTTTCCTTCTTGTTTTTTGCCTTATTTTACAACGAAATATTGGGAGATGGGGAGCTTAGTTTGCCACCAATGTTTTCAGCTACCTGGACGTTTACCTTCATTCTTTTTAAAATTTTTTGGCCGCACCATGCGGCACGTGGGATCTTAGTTCCCTGACCAGGGATCGAACCCGTGCCCCGCAGTGGAAGCCTGGAGCCCTAACCACTGGACTGCTAGGGAAGGCCCTCACCTTCATTCTTGAAAGATGTGTTCAAGAGAGAATTCTATGTTGGAAGTTAATGTCTTCCCTGGCACTTCCAAAGCTTAATTTCACTGTGCTGGTTTCCTTTGTGGGGAGTGATTCTAATCTCAGTCTAATTGCTAATTCTTTGAAGTTAATTTTTTTTCTTTCTGCTTTACATTTTTTTCTCTTTGTCTTTGATGCTCAGAAGTCTCACCAATGTGTCTAAGTGTGGATGTTTACTTTGTCTGTCTTGGATGGTGTTTCATCTACAGATACCATTTATCAATTTTGGAAAATTCTCCATCATTGTCTCTTAGTTTCCTATGCTTCATTCTTTCTCCTCTTTCTCTCTAGAACAAATGATCAAACATGCATTCGTCATATTTTTACCCTCTCCTTCCTATTTTCTACCATTTTGTCTCAGCTGCAGAGGAGAGAATCTATAGATCTGCCTTCTAGTTTCTGTTTCTCTGTGTCCAAACTGCCATTGCCAACTATCCATTTTAGTTTCTGTACTTTCATTTCTAGAAGTTCTATTATTTTACCTGTGATAGTCTCAGGTTTCTTTCTTTGAAAACAGTAAGTTTACTTGCTTTACAGTGTTTGATAATGTCGTCATCTGAAGCTGGTGAGCTTTTTCTGCTTTTTTTTTACTGGTGGTGTCTTATTTCTCTACATGCTTAGTTATCTTTTTCCATGTTTGGTCATCGCTCTTGAAAAATAGTGAGATCTCCAAATCTAGGACGGAGATACCTTCTGCTAGAGAAGATCTGAGTTGAACTAGTAGTAGTCCCACGTGGCTTGACACCTGCACTACCCAGGCTCTACATACCTGACTAGGTTCTAGACATCGTGTTCCCTCCTATGCTCACTCCTTTTCAAATGTGTTCAAGTCCCGCTGAATAGCAAACTGTACAATCCTTTCTCTTCTGCCCTCCCAACACCCACACCCTCCAAATAAAAGTCCAGCAGCCAATTCTATATTATCTTCGCAACTTTTCGGGAAATCTAAATCTTCTAAATTATTTTTAAAATCTAGCAGTCATCCAATTCAGCTATTACCATAATATACCCACTCCCCATCTATCCCATTCCCTAACTATCTTTAGGATCAATTTTTCTGGGCACCTGCCATCTTTCAAACATCAAGTCAGAAGTCGGTTGATCTTGAGAAACTCTAATAGGAATCATACAAAAAGAAGTGATGATAATACTTATAAATATTGCAATAACTGCAAATACTCGAAATTACTAGTGGTTCAGATCTAGCAATCTAGACCTTCCCTGTGATTCTTTCACTTTGGCTCAACCTCAATGACAATCACAGAATATAATCCATATTAAAACAATTTCTATTTAATCCATAATCTCTTTCTACATGTTCTATCTTAAATTTCTCCTCCTCCTCCTTTTATTTTCCACCTACAGCTCTGACTATATCAAAATCTCTTCATACAGCTTCTAATTGAATCAATAAACTGTCTTAGCTGAATTTGAGGCATCCATCTCTATATACTCCCACTTCCAATGATCACATTTTTCAATCTAATCAAGCTTCTCACCCTTCTGCTTTCAAGCTTTTTCCAGGCTGGCCTCTAAACCTGAATGACTTTCTACTCTAATTCTTGCTTGCCTCGTTGACATTTGTTTACACAGTAATAGAGAATAGGATTCCAGGCACAATGCCAAATAACATGCTTGCTTTTAACATTCTACTGATTAATGTAGGTGGAAATTGTGATACTAAAGTTAAAATTTGGCTTTATAGGCCGATTTCATTGGTTTTGAATTGGGAGTTAATGGTGTATTTATCTGAGGCTTGTGAACAGCATAGCATCAGTTGGCATTCTAACTGCAAGTGAGGGTGAGAGGTGAAGACCTACGTGATAGCATTTATTCATAACTGAGTAGTGCATTAGCATTGAGCATTCATGTTTACTTTGCTGAGAACAATCAGCTTCTAGAAATCTGAAAAACTGAACATAATCGGTAGGTTACTATTTATGACACAAAACAAAAGTTTCTTGATTGAGTTATGAGAAAACTCCAGACAAAAATTCAGGAAAATATTTCAAACGTTGGGGAAAAAAGAGCCATCTTTATGGTTCATGTTTCTCGCAGCACTTAAGTAAGGCTGTTTTCACTGAATAAGCATAAATATAATCTAATTTTATTTAAAAACAAATATGAAGCATTTGGCACAATTTAAAACTTTACTGCCATGCTATAGATAATTTACAGAACCACATAATGGAAACTTTTATTTCATTTTTAGTATTCATGTCTAGGGATTTCTTCTACATTTAAAAGGCCACCTGTAAACAGATCTTTGTTCATATATTTGATAAAATAACTTTCTTTCACAGGGATCAGAAAACAGCAAATGATGCTGGTTACCATGGTAATTCAATTCTGAGTCAAATATTATGTTGGGCCCTTTGCTAACATTATTTCACTTAATTCCTGCTACAATCCTTTCAGGTATTATTCCTTAACCAGTAGAGAAACTAAGACTCAGAGAATGTTAAGAAGCTTATACAAAACTAAGTCACACAGGAAGCAAGAGCAGAGCCAAGAGTCAGTCTGAGACTGGTTCAACTCCAAAGTCCATGCTCAGATCTCTATGCTGTACTTCCTCTATAGCAGACTTTCTTTTCAGAGGAACCAGTCACTATAGAAGTACAGCTTATTTCCATTTCTATTTTTCTGGTCTGGAGTATGAATTCCTTGTCAGCAGAGCCCATGTTTTTTATATAACTTTGTTTTCCCAATTCCTATTAGAGCAGCAGTATCAACAAGTTATTGCTAAATGAAAAGGGGATATTAAATTCATTGCCACTGTGCCTAAAAGTGCCAGGACACATTACTCTAACTCGGCTCATCTGTAAAAAGAACCAAATTTTAAACAAACAACCTTGAAATGGGTACATAAACCTTTCAATGGCCACTTTTATTATGTTCATTGTGGAATGAATGGACACATATCAATCTAGCTGAGCTGTGGCTACTATGTAATTATTCCAGAAACATAGTTTTATTTTAAGTCAGTTCATGAAGACAGAAACACTCTGCAGCTAACAACCTGTATTCCTTGCCCGGGACTATTTTTCCCCTCATATAGGTAGAAAAACTAAATCCATAACTTTCGAATTGGAACAGTAACTTTTTCTGGTCTATTGCTTTTGAAAAAAGATTATGAGACAAAACACAAAGAAAGACAAACATCATAAAATAACTTTTATACAGGATTAGTAGATCTGTTTACATATAAAAAACAGAAAGGCCCTCATTACATTTAGATTTCACATAAATTACACAGATTGACTTTTTAAAACTATTATTCAACTTTGTTTAAAGTCCCTTTTAAAAATTTCATTTTGAAGGCACAGTGCATGAAAATGAACCAAAGACTCAAGCACTTGAGATGAATGAGTTCTGGGCACCTCATATAAATAGCTATAGATTGTTCTGGAGCTGGGGAATGTCACTCTGAAAAAATGGGGAGGTGAAAAGTTGATTTATAATCTGTGTGTAAAAAAATACCATTATGGCATACCTCCAGAAAGTCTGCAGCATGGCCAGCATAAAAGGTAGCTAGTATACTCATGTTATGCCATTTGTAAAAGCCATAATCATACATATTTATATAATTTATATCCAAATGCCTCAAAATGGTAGCCTATTTTCAAATTTCGCAATAGATTCTGCCAAATGAAAATCAACTAGGATAATATTCTGAAAGTCAAGTGGAATATTAATGAATTATTGCTAAAAATAGGAGGATTGGATGTTGGGAAACATTTCTTCGTGAACTGGAAATCCAAGTTCAGCTGACATTAATCAAGGGCTCTAATCACCCCCCCAAAATCTGCTTTAATTAAAGCAAATCAGAAACCAAATACTTATCAAAAATTTGCTATATAGAAGATCACTGAACATCAACCATAGTGGACTTTTTTGTAGTAACATTAAAGTTGCTACTGTTAAAAACAATTTCACCAGAGAACCATGACATAGGGCACTATTACAGCATTCATAGCCAAGAAGCTTTTAATACAGCAAGGACAAAACCTGGCACAAGTGCACTTCAGGCCACAAGAAAATAAAATGATTTACTGCTGAGAATAAATGGAAATAGAAGAACAGGTCCTGGTTACTGAGTAACCTGGTGTTAGCTCAGAAACACAATAAGCTCAGGCATAAGCACTACCTTTTATTTATTTGTCAACTCATAATTAGTTTTAAGTTCAATATTCATTAATTCAGCAAATCCCATTCAGGTGAAAGTTACCAAAGATTAACCAATCAATCACACTGGGCCAAATATACATTACGTTTCCTTTCTGGAGGATGACAAAGTCCCGAAGCACATTCCCTCCAAAGAGAATTGCAAGCATTCCTCAACTGGATGGGATCCCAACTACTACTCAAATGTTCAGCAAAATACATCAAAACTAAAGGGTCTTTCCTCCTGAAATTAACTTGAGTTCATCTTATTGAACTGCATAATCAGTACAAGTGCATTTACACAGGCAGACACTTTGAACATTACCTACTCAATCACTTTGCTTTTATTAAGGAGCTGGGAGGGAAGAAGGCTTAGAAACTGATCACCCGGACAAAAAAAAACAAAAGCCTTGTGAGTAAAGAAAGGCACAACTCAGGCTTGGGCAAATTTCTTAATACTGTGATACTTACTTGCCTCCATGACTCCAAGGAAATGGAAAGTCTCTAGGAGAAATACTGAAGAAATGCATTCCCCATGCCATATGGCTTCAACGCCTTAAGCAGTTGATGTGGTCTCATATTAGATTAGATCCACAAATAAAAGACAAAGCAGGGCAGAGAACACAGTCTTAGTAGTCATTACCCTGTACATTCACGTTAACAGGTAACACAGGCTGAGAAGGCCTTGTTTTCCAGAGCAATGCATTATTTAGAAATTCATTAGAGATTCAAGATTCATAGCAGAATTTGGTTTTCCTTTCAGGAAAAATTATTAAAAGAACTATTTGTATGTTCATCTCTAAAAATAGTTTACACATGCTTAAAAGGCATGGACTCCAGCCACTGTGATGTACAGTGAAAGACATGTTTAATTTAAGACAGAGATGAATTTAAAAGGCCAATGAATGATGAATGATGAATTTAGTGAAGACCAATGCTAATAAAGTAAAGGTTGTCATGTCAACTTTGTTTCATTTCTACCTGCAATGTCCCAAGCAGAGCCAGCCACTCATAGGCCCTTTGTTGGTTTTCTGACTTTGCACTCAAAAATAAAGCTGCAAAAAGCGATACCACCACATCATCCCCTTAAGGAAAATGTAGAGCATTATTAGAAGAAATTAAATCATGTATATTTCATTAAGTATTAGCACCCCACAAACTCTGTTCTGTGTACGTGGTGGGCTAAGAGTGGGGTGGCAAGGGCTCAAAATTTCGAGTTGTTAATAACAGGATTAATACCAGAATGGCTTAACCCGGAACCACCCAAATTAGATCACAGATACTCATTAATAAACGTCATGACTTCATTATTCCTGCTAAACCAAATCTCTGTTTATGAAGCCACTTTGGGTACATTTCTCACAATACTTGGTTGAATGACCTAGATGGGTGGTAAACCACCTCCACATGAAGGCTTTGGGATGATAGATACATTAATGGATATAGAATACAACTTGAAAAGATGAAAGCAAGTTTTTTGATCCCCTGATTTAGTACAAGTTCAGCAGCAACTTGGCCATTAAAACATTCAAAGGTATTAAACCATTAGATCATTGGTAAGACTCATACTTACAAAAAGCATCATTTCCACTGAATAGCATGATATGACAGACACAATAAAACGCAAATCTTTTAGGCCTTTGCAGTAACCCCACTGGCACTGAAGATAACACTTTCTCACTACAGTGTTACTTTTTTTTTTTTAATGGAGGGAGCCATATTTAAGTGCTTTCAACTGAACTTTTAACAAAATTGGTTGATCAAGAAGAGACCGTCAAATGAAACATTAGGACAAAGAACCCAATCACACGCAGAGGCCTTTACGAATAAGGTTGGCCAAGCTATTTCAATAACAGGATGCTATGATAGGGCGCTGGCTTGGGCTAACAAGGAGTGTAGATATTCTGCGTTCAAATGTAGGTTAAGAATGTGCAAGTAGGTCTCTTCCACGCTTCCAGGTATTTTCAGTAGAATTCAGATCTTGTCGATTGCCAGGTCATCTGAAAACCCTAAGTGTACAACATAGAAAAAGGTTCAAATTTAGGAAATAGTAAAGAATTAGGCATTCCTAGAATAAACTAGTGCTTCACAGATAAAAGCAACAGCACCTGTGGGTTTTTACCAAGTTAAAAGATAGGCAACACGAGTTTTAGCTTTTGCTAGATCTCCCTCTCAGCTCTACGCAAATGGACACTGAGATCTTTTACAACAATCAACAAGTTCTCCCTTAAAATGGGGATGTTTACAGCTTTGCTAAACCTTACACAAGAGGTAGTGAAATCCTGCTTAGAGCACAGCCCACCGGTTCTGATCTAGCCTTGGAACAGGTAGAAAGCCAAATACGGAAGCCCGTTTAATCATTTCCTAATGTTACATAAGTTTCAAAATCAATTCAGCCTCCATTAAACCTGAATAATAAGAGAAACTCCAGCTATTTAATAACTAGAGAAAAGTACTCCTCAATAGGTTGAAAAAACCTCAAGTTTTTAAAGCTTTATGTCAGATTCTGACTGCTGTCCCTGCCTTAATGTTTCTGGATTCTTTTGGCCATTTAAAATAAAGAGAAAAAGCTAAAGCCACTAGTAAACACCTGGTGTGCAAAATACAACATCCACTAGTTGGCTTTCTTCAGTTATAGCATAAGCTCCAAACAGCTCATCTTAAATTAAGAAGAAAAACAAAGTGGCTGTCCCATCTCTGCATAAATAGAAAGCAGATTTTTTTTCTTTTTAAGGTAAGAGTACTTTAAGGAGGGGAAGTTCAAAACTGCCAGCCAAATTCACAGAGAATACAGATTTAGCAAGTTAACTTCCCAAAGCTCTTTGAAGAAGCAAAATAGTCTCTCTTCTTAATGCAGTGTCTCCCAAAAGGAACTGTAACTTTGCTTGGTACTTATGCTGGGAGAGATGCAAGGTGTGTGTTTCAATGTTTGCTGGAATATAATGTTTCCTCTTCAGTGTCTGTTTCATCCTGGAACTCGTGGCTTAAGAGAGACTTCTTGGAGCCGGTTGACATCATGCGAATTTCATCTTCATATTCATCATGATGCTGCCTGAGCCGATGAAAGCCATCCTTGTGTCTGTTAGACTTGATTGAGCAGATGCACCAAATAATGCAGGCTGTTAGGATCAATGCCGACATGGTGGCACCTGTCAACCGAAACCATCACGTGAGTGGTGTTCTAGTTGAAGAATACAAATAAGCAGCTGCTTACAATAGCACTTTTTACATTATGCCCTTCATTTATTTTATTTTCATTCACTTAAAAATAACGTTTTTAATTACAGAAGTAGTACATGTATCATGTGCAAAATTAGGAAAGTACAGACAAGCAAAATACTAAAAACCCATACCCCAAACTCCACTTCACATCTCCATTACCCCGAGGTCATTTTTAACAACCCTAGGGCATATTTTTTCTGGATTTTTCTTCACGTGTGTGTATGTACACATATATTTTTTCTTTTACCACAATGAAATCAAACTGCGTCTACTGTTGTGTAACCTGCTTTTCATCAATCAATGCCTTCCACTTTTCCTTTCTGGTAAATTTTCATCTCATCCCAAATCCCTCATTTATTTAAAATATTTTTACATAAGGTTATCAGAGTAACAGTCTAAGTAACAGAAGATAATACCAATAAAATCATAATAAAAATTAAGTTCATGGGACTTCCCTGGTGGTCCAGTAGTTAAGACTCCAGGCTCCCAGTGCAGGGGGCCCAGGTTCGATCCCTGGTCAGGGAACTAGATCCTGAATGCATGCCACAACTAAAGATCCCACATGCCGCAACTAAAGATCCCGCACGCGATAACGAAGACTCTGGGTGCCGCAGCTAAGACCCGGCGCAGCCAAATATTTAAAAAAAAATTAAGTTCACAACAGCAAATGGGTGGCAGAGCCAGATTTAAACTGAATCCCAGCTCCTATGTTTCTAAGCACTTAGTGATTTATGCTTTATCCGATTCAAGTTAAGAACTCTACCATAAACACCCCACAACAGGCTCTATGATTTGACCATGTTTCCAATATACCACTCTCTCTCAACTAAGGATCTCTCCCCAACACACCCTGTAATAAAACTTGGTTATTTTGCATCAGGTCCAAGTTGTACTTAGAAATGAACCAAGGTTCTTTGTGTCAAAAGATACAATACAGCAGAGTATTTATTATTTTACCACATTTTTTCTTTCTAAACTTTCAGTGATTCAAGCAATGGCACACATTAAGCCTGGAGAAAACAAATATTCCCTCCTTCCAGGATCATGGAAAAAATAGAACTAATATAAGTCAAAGTCCAAGGGACTTATGATCTTAGTATAAAGCAAATCATTCATTCAATCAACAACTCTTCATTAAGACCCACTACATGCCAACCCATGGTTCTAGGCACTGGGAGGCAGATGAAATCCCTGTCCTCTCAGAGCTTATGTTTTAGTGGGAGAGATCGAATACAGACAAATAGATGACTAATACATAATGTAACGGCAGGGAGTGATAAGTGCTTTAACAGAAACAAGCAGAGGTGAGATAGTGACAGGGGTACTATTTTAGCTAGGGTGATCAGGGAAGGCCTCTCTGTGGAGGTGACATTTGAGCACAGACCTGAAAATGTGATGGGGCAAGCCGTGAGAACATACGAGAAAATAGTGTTCCAGGAAAATCATGTTTAGATAGGAGACGTTAGAGGAAAAGTGATTATTTTCGGGTGATTATGGAGGTGATCCACTCTCAAATTGAAATGTCAGGATTGGTTTTAACTTCAACTACTGAAAATTTAAATTTTTTTACCTGATACAGTTACCACAAGCTCCCTTGGCAAACCAAATATCCGGTTATCTGTGTCAAAGACTATTACCACAGAACTGGCTGCATCATGATGCACAAAGACCTAGGAAGATAAAGTGCAAGAATTAGGAAAAAGTTTACCTAAGGTATATTGTATCCCTGCTATATTCCTAGGGCCTTTATAGCAAACCAAGGAGATGGTTCACTGTCATCTAAAGTACACAAAATGCTACAAAAATTTCCCTTTTGTTGCTAAAGGATAGAAAGATAACAAGATACCATAATCAAGAGGTGGTCACATTTTTCTTTATTCCCCACAAGCTTTCTAACAAGAGTTTCAAATTAAATATAAGTATTATTAATAATAAAAATTTACATGAGACCACTCAAGTTGAGTTTCTTACCTGGGAATGTTGTTGCTGATACCCATCGGCAATGGCATTGATGTTATGGACACCTGGGGCTAACAGTACATGGAAATAACCTCCCTCTTTTGTGTGTACTTTTATTCCTTCATTGAGCACAATGACTGCTTTAGAGATTGGTTTTCCAGTCTTATCTTTAACAAATCCATGAACTCCCTTGTGAACCTTAAAAAAATAAATGTTTAAGATATAAATTTATGTTTTCATAATGCCAGATATTCTAGAGGCCATAACTTGAGGCCTGACAAAAACAAACAAAACAACAAAACCCTCTGTAAGTCTAGCTTATTCGTCCCTCCCCACTGACTCTGACCTTGTTTGCTACTCATTCACTGCTTCAGAGGCACAGAGATGGAAATAAGGGGAGAGAGGCCTCTGATAGAGTCAAAGCCTAAAATGTTTGAATCCGAGTCTTCTGACGTCTTGAATGCTTTACTTCCCACCACAGGACACTGTCTCGAGTAACTCCGTGTGATATTCAAATGGAAGAACCTGCAGCATCTCACAGGGTTAAATTACCTCAATATACATCAGGTATGCGAACTCATGGCACCTATTTAGGCAATAAAAAATGAACAAAACTCTCCTTTCTACATACATTTAAAATAAACAATACAAAATTCTGGTAAAAGATTAAGAAAGTATTTTGATAAAGGTTTTCACTGACCATATCTCTGGGAGTTCGCTTCTAGTTAAAAGGGAAAGACTCACCTCCACCAACATGCTAAGAAGAGATTTTTTATTTTCTGCCCACAACGAAGGGAGTTGTGCTGCACTAGGAAAGTAGCAGCAGCTTGTGTATACTGTGATTTCTGGACAGTGGCCATAGGTAACACTATAATCCTGGAATATAAGATTCAAAAACAAATGTAGGAAAATTAATAAGTAAAAGTAAGGATGAGGCTATGTAATATGACAAATGGAATGAATGGAATAAAAAGAAAAGCTGGGTGATGTAAACAAAGAATCTGTAAAGCATTTTACAGCAAATATAAATAAACCACTTGGTATTATAACCAGTCACAAACATGGCCACCCCTAAGAGAGTTCTTAAGATCAGGGACTATGTCTAATTCATTTTTATATCTCCAGTGCTTCCTACAGTGACTGGCAGTAGAGGGGTTCTTATTTGGGTTTGGTGAATAAATGAATAGGTACATGCAGAGGGCCAGCTTCCCTCTAAACCCTGGAACTTCACTGCTGTTACTGCTGTTTTTTTTTTTGTTTTTTTTTTTATGGTACGCGGACCTCTCATTGCTGTGGTCTCTCCCGTTGCGGAGCACAGGCTCCGGATATGCAGGCTCAGCGGCCATGGCTCACGGGCCCCGCCGCTCCGCGGCACGTGGGATCTTCCCGGACCGGGGCACGAACCCGTGTCCCCTGCATCGGCAGGCGGACTCTCAACCACTGCGCCACCAGGGAAGCCCCTTACTGCTGTTTTTGAGTTCTTAGAGGTAAAAGCACAAGTATTTGCTCTCTGATACCCTCAATCTGCAGGCTCGAACCTACCATACAGCAATATAGCAATTATTTAGGTAGGAACTACTTGTGTGGACAGGTTCCAAAATCTAACTTACCACTTTTTCCCCCCAAACCCATTCTTCTTCCTAATTCAGTTAATGACAGTAACTCATTTTCTCACACAGGTATGAAATCTTTTGTCTTTGACTTCAATTTCTTGCTATCGTCCAGAATTTGCCAAATCCTGTGAATTCCACTTCTACAACATCTCTGGAACTTCATCCCTTGATTCCATTCCCACTGCCACTACTCTAATCTAGGCCCTCAGTAGTTCTCGTCTAGGCTATTCTAAACCAGTCTCCCTGTGCCACAGTCTCTCCTTCCTCCAAACCATCTTAACCCACTGTTAAAAGATTTCCATAGAATAGCTCAGATCATGTCACCATATCCCTGCTCAAAACCTTTCATGGCTTCCCATTCCTTACTAAAACAAAGCATTCAAAGCTTCAAACTCTCTTTCCATTCTTGTCTTCTGCTGCTCTCCATTACACCCCATATTCTAACTAATGTAGACTGATTCTTTAAAAAAAAACATTAGTTTTGTATTGGAGTATAGCCGATTAACAACACTGTGTTAGTTTCACGTGTACAGCAGAGTGATTCTGTTATATGTAGACACGTATCTATTCTTTTTCAAATTCTTTTCCCATTTAGGTTATTACAGAGTATTGAGCAGAGTTCCCTATGCTATACAGTAGGTCCTTGTTGGTATAGCAGTGTGTACATATTAGACTGCTTCTTGACCTCTGCCCTTACTGCTTCCTCTTTATGGATGTCTTGGTTCACCATATCTGCATCCCTAATGCCATCTCATCTATGAAAAGAAGGCTACATCTCTGACTAGGTGTAACCTTTTCTGTCTTTAATGTCTCATGGCACATTGACATCTCTTCTAGATCACAGAGATTAATTCTGTAACATAGTTATTTGTATAATGGGCCACAGAATATTCTCTATCTTTCATATAGAAAAGTGCCTCACGCACAGCAAGTTCTTAATAAATAAAGGAGGGAAGGCAGGCAGAGAAGGGAATGAAGTCAATTTTCTGGTTGCACGTGTGAACGGAATGATGAGCTAACCACCCATCTGCTAACAACTCCTGACTAATTTGAAATGGATGGACAACAAATGAAAATGCTCTCAGAAAGAAACTTAAAGAAGACATTAAATGGAAAGATGGTGTTGTATTCTTGGATAGCAAGACAATACTGTGCAGATGTCAAAACAACCCAAAGTGATTTATAGATTCAGCACAACCCCTAACAAAATTCCAACAGCCTTTTTGCAGAAAAAGAGAGGCCAATTCCAAAATTCAAGTGAGACTGGAAGGACCCTTGAGTAGCCAAAACAATCTTGGAAAATAACAAAGTTGGAGAACTCACAGTTCCCAATTCAAAACTTAGTACAAACCTACAGTGTTCAAAACAGTGGTCCTAGAATAAGAATATATAGGGGCTTCCTTGGTGGCACAGTGGCTGAGCATCTGCCTGCCAACGCAGGGGACACGGGTTCGAGCCCTGGTCCGGGAGGATCCCACATGCCGCGGAGCAACTAAGCCCGTGTGTCACAACTACTGAAGCCTGCATGCTTAGAGCCCCTGCTCTGCAACAAGAGAAGCCACCGCGATGAGAAGCCTACCTGCTTATGAGAAAGCCCTTGGGCAGCAAGGAAGACCCAACGAAGCCAAAAATAATAAAAATAAAAATAAAATTAAAAACAATAGAATAGATATATAGACCAATAGTGTAGAATTGAGAATCCAGAAATAAATCCATACATCTATGGTCAATTGACTTTGACAAGGATGGCAAGACTATTCAATGGAAGAAAGAATAGTCTTTTCAACAAATGGTTCCGGGACAACTGGACTTCCATATGCAAACAAATGAAGTTGAACTCCTACTTCATATCATATACAAAAATCAACTCTGAATATATCAATGACCTAAATATGAGAGCTAAGTCCATAAAATTCTTAGAAGAAAACATAGGGGTAAATCTTTATGACCTAGCGTTTGGCAATGAATTCTTAGATATGACAATAAAGCATGAGCAACGAAAGAAAAAAACAGATTTGGCTTCATCTAAATTAAAACTTTTGTGTATCAGAAGTTTTCTTGACATTATCAAGAAAGTGAAAAAACAACTTACAGAATAGGAGAAACTATTGACAACAGAATAGGAGAAACTATTGACAAATCAAATATCTGGTAAGGGTTTAGTATTCAAAATATATAAAGAATTCTTATAACTCAACAACAAAAAGACAAAAACCCCAACTTTAAAATGGGCAATGGATTTGAATAGACATTTTTCCAAAGAAAACATACAAATGGCCAATGGGCAAATGAAAAGATGCTCAACATCATTAGTCATCAGGGAAATGCAAATCAAAACTAAAGTGAGATACCACTTCACACTTACTCTGATGGCTATAATTTAAAAAATGGAAAATAAATGTTGGTGAGGATGTGGAGAAACTGGAACCTTTATACATTGCTGATAAGAATGTAAAATGGTTCAGCTGCTGTGGAAGTTTGGTGGTTCCTCAAAAGTTAAACAGAGAATTACAATATGACAAGCAAATCCACTTCTAGGTATATACTCAAAAGAATTGAAAACAGGGGCTTAAACAGATACTTGTACACGAATGTTCACTGCAGCATTATTTTCAAGAGCCAAAAGGTGGAAACATCTGTCCATCAAAAGATGAACTGATAAACAAAATGTGATCTACACGTACAATGGAATATTATTTAGCCATAAAAAGGAATGGAGTAGGTGATGTATGCTTCAGAATGGATGAACCCAGAAGGCATTATGCTAAGTGAAAAAAGCTGGACACAAAAGAAAAAATATTGTGCAATTCCACTTATATGAAATATCCAGAATAGGCAAATACATAGAGACAGAGAGTAGATTAGAAGTTACCAGGGGCTGGGAGAAGAGGAGAATGGGGAGTTATTGCTTTGGGGCACAGAGTTTCTGTTTGGGGTAATGAAAGTTTTGAAAATAGATATGGTGATAGTTGCATGACACTGTTAATATAATTAAAATATCACTGCAATTATAATTAAAAATGGCTAAATTGGCAAAAAAAATTGCTGTCAGAGGTTAGTTAGTTTAAGGGCTATCATGTCAAGGAAGCCACAAAGCAGATGCCATTCACTTTACTATATCAGAAAAGTCACCTATTCTTTCACTCAATGTCCAATATGTATTTATAATTCCATTCTCACCATATTCTATAAAGCATACCTTCATGCTGCCCAGGTGACTGTGCCATTCTGCTCCACGCATTACTCCTCCTGGAATATTCTCATCTATAAAAGCATTGAGAGATGTAGGATCAACAAGATCATGAGGCAAGTCCTCATCCTCTCCCAAAACAGCAACAACAATAACAAAGGGTAGGGAAAATACCTACCTGATTTATTTGGGCAACTGGGCTGACCCATATGCATCGATGGATGATTATTTGCATAAAGAGATGCCAAATGCTTTAGAGTCTCTTTGTTTTCCACTACAAAAAGAAAAATACAGAAGTTAGCAGAGAAATTGAAAAGATTTGTCTCCAAGTTCAACTTCATGGACACAAAAGTCATATTCCTTTCCTTCTAGTAAATCTTGTACCTCACTGAAGTTTATTGAGGAGTTATTATAATTAAGCACACGGTTCTGTTCACTCCAAGATAATCTGACCAAGAAGATAAGCATCTTCCTTATATTAAAAGGCACTAACGGCGAGTTTAACAAGTTATCACACTAAAATACAAACCTATTTTGGTATGTTTTACTACATTTGGGGGCAACTGTGGCCTAATTACAATATTCCTTGTAAGCTGCATTGCAAGCAATACAAATTATCTCCATATACAATGCCTCAGAGAGATTCAACAGGCAACTGTTTAACTCACCACAAGGTGCAACCAGTCAGTCAAGGTTTAAAGCAGGAGAGGGCAATTCTGTACTGTTAATGTTTGGTTACATAATATGGATTTCTTGGGGTGGGCATTGTGTCTTATTCCCTTTTGTATTTCCAATGTCTAGAGATATAATAATTGTTCCATAAATGTTTATGGAGTAAAAATTGAGCAGATGTGACAAGATGGCTACATTGAATAAAGCTAGGCCATCATTAGATCTGACCTCCCTGTTCCAAGTAACTGAACTGTTGATGTATGTACAGACTTCTTAGGTTGTTTATTCATGCAGTGTGCTCAAATGCTCACCATTTAAAAAATTTTTAGAAGGGATGTTACCTAATTGAAATTCCCTATTTAAGCTTAAATAGTATATATGTAAAGTGACATTCTACATACCTGTTTGTACTGGCTTGTCATATGGGTATGTGACCAGCACTGAACCACCATCTAAAGCAACAGAAAGACTGAAGTCCTGTTTCTGAATCAAATTTTCAATGATGGCTTTAGTTTCAGGTTGGGAGGCATTATCTAAAAATATAGAAATGTCAAACATAAAATATCAAGTTTTAAAATTTTAGTATGAGCAGCTAAGAAAATATTCCCTACTTGAGCACAGTCAAAAGGCTAACTTACAAAATCTGTAGATAAATACTTTATTACTCCATAAGCCACTACCTCACGCAAGAAAGATACTTCCTAGGAGGTAGGTTATTTTGAGTTTTACACACTTTAGGATAATGTTGAAAGGTTAATGACTCTACCCAAGTTTAAGAAAATTCTTACTGGAAACAAAAAGGGATGGACATATCCTCTTTTAGAAAATAATAACCTGTCCTTGAAAGAAAATAAGATTTTCAGAAATCAGGGTATTTTCTGAAGCATTGTTTGCAAGAGCAAAAATTTAAAAAGAAACTAAATGTCCATCAGTAGGGAAATTGTTGAATAAACTAGAGTACTACCATATATTAATAGCATAATAAGATGCCATTAATAAGAATGTTAGAGATCTATGAGTATTGAAATAGATAGATGTCAATGATATATCCAATAAAAATGTTGCAGAACAATATGTATAGCTGATGATCCTATTTAAGTAAATAAGAAACAGGCCCCTTCAAATCAATACACACATACACTGTGTGTGTGTATACCTGTGTGTACACTCATATATAAGAGAGTAGAGAGGAAGAATATACATCTCTGTATGACTATGATGAAAACTTCCCCCCCAATATTATTGATTGAATTTCTAAGAAAAAAACTTGAATTACTTTTGCAAATGAAAAACAAGAAGAATTTGAAAAGTTTTCTAGATGTCTCTATTCATTTATATTGTACATCCTAGACAAGAAAGCACCCCTTACTCATCTATAAAATAGGATCAACCAATCTCCTAGCAAAGAGAAATAAAATTATCTACAAAGTACTTTAATGACCTAAATATTGGTCTTACTTGTGAAGTCTGTATCCAGGTCTTTGCCACGAGCATTTGTCTGTCCTATCTTTGAAGTACAGTCTTTCTCTTGTGCTCTCTCTCGCCCATCTGGATTTAGAGAAGGGACAATCACAATTCTAGTCCTGTCGACCAACTAAAACGGAAACAGAAATCAATGAGTTTATTAGCTCTATGTGGAATCAAAAGGTACCCTCCCATGCTTCAAACAGAAAGTCTTTATTGTTTGTTTTAAACACAGATTTAAAAGGCAGAACTGAAAAATAAATAAAATTCTCTCTTGCTCCAAAAAAATTAAAAAAGAAACAAAAAATTGCACAGCTGCTGTTCCCAGAGACCTCCCAATATCTTACAACAGGGTCAGAAACCACTGTCTGTAGGCTAAACCCAGCCTGCTGCTTGCTATTGTAAATAAAGTTTTATTGGCACACAGCTTTGCCCATTCATATGACTGTTTTTGTTCTGCAATGGCAGAGTTGAGTAGCTGCAACACACAACATCTGACCCACAAAGTCCAAAATATATACTATATGGCCCTTTATAGAAAAAGTTTGCTGACCACTGGCTTAGATCAATCATAACTGACCAATAAATAAAAATAATACAAATACAATAAACACAATAATATTGTATTTATAATAATACTGTACTTCCAGATTAAAAACTGGAACATATAATGTGACAAATATCAATGTATGTCTGGAAACAATGAGACAGAAGAGTTGAAATCAGCATATCAAAAAAAAAATGAGGTGGGATATTTGTCTTACTCATAATTTCTCCCTCAAATGAGCCATATCCAGGGGTGTTAATACCTACATTTATGGCATGAATTTCTGATATAATTCATCCTACATATTTCTAATAATAAATCAGAATAAGTGATCCCTGGTTTATTTATTCTAGTAAAATTGTCAATAGCTTGAAAATATATTTGCAATCCTTTAATTCATTTATGCTGGAATCTCTGAGGGAGATTTTTTTCCTATATGCTTGGGCTTAACCATATGTCTCTGGGTATATGTATATTTTCTTGAACTCTCCAGACAATTCTGGCACTTAGCTCAAAACAAATGGCAATCTAAAGTGATCTAAGCCTAATTAGACCAGTGAGGCAAATTCTCATAAACTAGGAGTTTTGAAATTCCTGGTAGATGTTTTACCTGGGATATATAGTCTCTTATAACCTTAAGATCAGTAGGTAGTAACTCTGGCTAAATGTTAGAATAACCTAAGGAGCTTTTAAAGAAATATTGATGCTTCTGGGGATGGAGCCCAGGCATTGGTATTTGTAAAAGCTTCCCAGATGTTTTCAATGTATAGCCAGGGTAGAGAACCACTGTCCTAGGTAATCTCCCTTTTAAAAAAGAACAACAACAAAAATCTTTGAAATACTCCTGCAACTCACATGAAGAAGTCAATGGGATCTGCTTTGCTGAAAATGGTAAAATAATTTTTGATCAAGTCTGATTTAAGTTCATCTCACCTAATCCCACATCATGGGATCCTAATCATGACATCAATTCTTTCCAAATTTCTTTCAGGGGAGGCAGTAGGGTAAAACAGAACAGCACAGGCTTTAGAGTGAGACATGCTTGGGTTTAAATCCCTGCTTTACCACTTAGTAGCTGTGTGACCTCCTGTAAGTTATCAAATATCTCTGCCTCAGTTTTCACATCTATAAAATGAAGCTAACATAATTGCAGGGTTGAGGATTAAATTATGATGCATGTAAAGTACCTAGCACATAGTAGGTATTAAACAAATACTAGTACTTTTTCCCTTTCCTAAATTCTATACAGACAGTGCCAATTAGTGAGTGTTCTAGACAGATGCACACTCTTTCCTTCCTTTCCCTAAGACAACACAGAAACTAGGTTGCTTAATCATACATAACCAGCTTCTGGATCAACGTTCTATTTTATAGTCACGAGCGACTAAAGTAGGCACTGCCATATCACTTTTTCTAAAATCTCTTAGCATCCAAGGTGTCCAATAATTTCATCTTTATTACATGAAAAAAAACCCGATTTCTCTTCTAACTCATTTTTCAATATAGTATCCTAGTTATAAATAACTGGCAATGGAAGTCCCTCTAATTAGAATATACATCACTGTGAGTAAAGATTGGAAGAGTAACATAAAGGAATAGAGGACTGAATGCAAATCTTTATTATTTTCTTCCTCTATGGCTCTTAATACATACAAAGATATATAATAGAAAGACACTATTAACAATGACTATATACCAAGGTCCATTTTTAAAGAGTAAAGTGTATAATGACCTTAAAAGTACCTCTGTATAAAATCTAACAGGAAATTAAATTTTAAAAAAATCGTGCCTTGATATCAGTGTATCACTGAGCTTTTTCCTATTAAAGCATGTCAAAACAGGCTATTTTCTTACTTGGGTAACAGCTGGGTTCTTTTTGTAGTTTAGGCAGAGAAATTCTGCCAGAGCCAAAAGAAGTTCAGTTCCAACTGGAGCATTTCCATGGATACCAGCAACAAAACGAATCTTTGGTTCTTCAGGCTCAGATACATTGGGCTTATTGGAGATTTCAAGGGACCAAATGTGACGATATTCAGCACTCTGTCCCAAACTTTCAAAAACCAGAAACAAAAAGTCAGCAAGTAATCAAGTATTATGTTAATGCTGCCTTACAGATTTTAAAAAAACAAATGAGAACAAAATTTGGAAAGTCTTAAAAAGTCTTTAAAGAGTAAATCTTTATGTCAGATTACTTTAAGAAAATTAGGTTCCCTTAATCAAAGAAAGTCAAATAGATGTGAGATACTATCAGATTTAGGAAAGCTCATGATTTAGTTCAGCATTCCTCCAAATTGTCATTCTCCTATCATCTTCATAATATTTACCCAATCTTCTATAATCTATACTACTCTTTAGTTAATATATGTCTTTTTTTTTTTTTTTTTGGCTGTGCCGCCTAGCATGTGGGATCCTAGTCCCCTGACCAGGGATCGAACCCACAGCCCCTGCACTGGAAGCATGGAGTCTTCCAGTGAAGTCCCAGGGAAGTCTCTAGTTAACATATGTCTTTTAAGTTAACTCACTTAAATTTTTATTATGGAAATATTTAAATATACACAAATGCAGAGCACCTTACTTTTAAAATCTAAATTAATTTACACAAATAAGACATTTTATACTTTAAATGCAGTACCAAGATTACAGCAAAACTAATTGAAAAGGCCTGCTTTCTTTGATATAAAGGGAGATTTACAAGAGTTAGATAGAAAAAAAATATTGGCATTAAACTGAGGATTAACAGAATAGACAAAGTACCACTTTCTCACAATGGTATTTAATGATACTTAGCAACCGTTGGAGGACCACCTAAAACTGCCTTGTGTCCCACCACTGGCAGGTGTTGCATATTTGCTGGGGAAATATTTAACTAAGAAGTGCATGTTTAATTGAAAGGTTAAAAAAAAAAAACAAATGAACTAAGTAAATGGATAGCAAAATAATGTCCAATTTTTTGTTTTAAAATAAGAAAGTCTGTAACATCTATATGGCACTAACATGGACAGTATTAAAACCTGACCTGGGCAGAAATGTTCAAGAGTCAGTTGCGGAAGAGAGGTAATTGGTATTGCCAAAGTAAATATCAGTCTTTGCAATTACAGACATTATAAACCAGTATTTGAGAAAGTAAATTTACTGGTAAAATTAAAAGAACCAATGAATGAAAAAAAGTGAAAGGCTAGTTAATGTTCGTTAGGTTTGTAGTAGAGAACTGTAAGTTCAGGGCAAAATGTAAAGGCCCTAAAATAGGCAAATAATAGGAATCAACAAATTAAGGAAATAGTTTTGAGACAGTGAAAGTGAAGCAGAGAAGCCTAAGAAGTGAAGGTAAAAGTTGTCTCAGCCATCAATTTTACATAAGCCAGTACTGCATGTTTTCCCAGAACCCTCAATTACATATGTCCCTAAGGCTTCAGGGAACCATGACTGTGAGTAGAGACTAAAGCACAGAAAATGACAGCCAACCAGGCTTCATTTTCTAATTTGAAGAAAAGGTTAAACATGATCCCTGACAAGTGAGCTCATAGTTCCAAATTTGTCCCTGCCCCCAGCAAACTGAAACAAACTAAATAATATTTAGTCAGAACGTGAATCTGCTGCTGAGAAGTAGAAAGGGTTTTGAAATCAAAGTAATCACTAGAAAGAATGATTTTACATTTTCTGGAGGCACAGGCCACACATTGCTAAACTAACAAGTAATTCTGCTCCAATGTTTCTCATAAAAGTTTCCAAGATTCATTGTTAGAAATATCTCCAAGCAAACATCTGTTTCAAAATAAGTGAAATCCAACTCTCTATACATTCAGCTCCCAAATATCTCTAAATAAATTACAAGAACCATTTAGTGTGGCTTATGCTAAATGTAACCTCTTTAAAATGAAGAAAGAAGGAAGGAAGGAAGGAAGGAAGGGAGGGAGGGAGGGAGGAAGGAAAGGAGAGAGAAAGAAAGGAAGGGAGGGAGGGAGGGAGGGAGGAAGGGAGTGAGGGAGGGAGGAAGGAAGGAAGAAAGAGAGAGGGAAGGAGAAAGGGAGAAAGAAAGAGAAAAAAAGGCAGCAAGAAGGTGACACTTACTTGGTAAGATTTGTAATATGTGGATAGTTCATCACAAGTCCTCTCAGAAACTCTGATAAGTCCTTGTATGAATGGTATCGATAAAGAGCCAGATTTGAGGAGGAGCGTAACATGAAGCCTTCCAAACCATTCTCAGCTGAAAGGTCTTTAATTAAAGTTTCAAACTCTTTAGTAGTCGGATCGCTGGCACCCTCATTGTTGGTGCTGTCCCCCTTGCCTTTCTTTGATTCATTGTTTGAATCTGTTGAAGATCGAACAAGTGTGAAGTTGACCTGAACAGCACCTTCACTGTTTACGGTCACATTCTTGGTAACTGGATTATACCTGTAATAAAGGAGGCAGATCAGAGCCACGCTTCTGCAGCTGGTGTACCCAAACCCTGGGAAAACAGAGGTGTGCAGAGGATATGTGAATCCTCGAGATAAATGTGGTGCATCTCCCTAAAGGGTCAAATTGTTAACTTTGTGAGAATTTTAAGATTTGTTTTAAACATTAACGAAGACCATACAAGGGTAGACTATAAAACATAAATGAGTTTTTAAGATTAAATATATGACTTCAAAAGAAAGCTCATGCTTGCACTGTATACACCCATATTTCCTGGAATCTGAGTTCGCTTGTCTGTCATCAGGGAATATGGTGGAAAAAGTTTGAGAAGTACTAACTTAGGACATTCTCTGCCAAATGCATCATTCTTGCCCCATTTTTCAGATACCTTGATGCTTTGGTTTTTCCAATACTATGCCAAAACTGAAAAAAACCAGAACAGACTTCTTTACTCGTTAAAGTTCTAACCCATTCATTTACAGACCACTTGATATTTGAAAACCATTTTTTAAAAAAAGGTAACAATAACTTTAAATGTTTCCATGTATTTACCCTTACTTCAATGAGTGTTCAAACTAACTCTTCAGAACTAAGAGAGCTAGTAGGGGGAGGGGAAAATATTCTGTGGGAACACCTACACGTATCAAATATAAAAAAGAAAACTACAGAGGATAAAAATTATGTTCCGACTAAAAAGTAAGGTGGCTCCAGTTCTAAGGTATTTGTAAAGGAGGAGGAACATAAGGAATATTACGTTTTTTCCAAGGGAAAAGGTCATAAGTTAATTTTTTCTTTTCAAGTAAATATATCTTTGTGGTGAGAAAAACTATAAAAAATACGAAAATGGCTTTTCTCAGAGAATTAGCAGTAAGTAAGAAAATCTCACTTGATGCGAGAAGGCAAAGGTACAATAATAAAAAATAAGTGTCTATGAAAGAGTTTTAAAAGGGTACAAATGTAAAGTGGTGGTATTTTGGGGACAACATGACTAGAAGTATGCAGAACAGAAGTCTTTTTTCCCCTACTAACAAGTACTTCCCAGAACTGTTACCCATAGTGAAGGAAATCAGTCACTATGGCTTTACATCTGGACAGGGGAAGGTGACCTGAGAGGTGGAAGGTAAAAGAGGCTACTGTTCAAAGTGAATAATTTCACAGATTTCTTACATCTGATGGTTCATGTACTCACTGTGCCACCAGAGAAGAGTCAAATGTGTAACCAGCTCTAAACTTCTCAGCGTTAAACTCAAGGTTGCTTAGCCTCTACAGGGTTTTCTGGCAATAATCTTTTAGAATGGAACTATGCTTATTTCATCTCCAAGCACTCAATTACAAAGCATTCAGTAACTCACCCTCGAGCAGATGCTGTGATTTTATAAGTTCCTGGAACCAACAGACGCCAGTAATCTCCAGTTTTGTAAGTAGTTACTGGGTGATTAATTTCAGCAACACTAATGGTGGCATTTAATATACCTCTGCCATCTGTGGCATCTAGGACGAATCCTTTGACACCCTGATGAACCTGGATAAAGCAAAAGGACACCCAGATTTTACTGATAAAGATCATCATCTAATTATTTTGGAAGTTCACATCCAAAATAACAGATTGTTAAATAACGTAAACATGTAGAACAAATAGGAATTCAGGAGTTCAGAGTAAAGCTAAATGTAACTGCCCATTAAACAAAATATTTCAGTTTCTGAAAGGCTAGGTTTTCATAAGTTAGATTTGTCTTTATCTCCCTGTCAGCTACAGAAAGACATTTTGAGGACAAGTGGAGGAAATTTGAACATGGATTAGGTATTAGGTAGTATAGGGAGTTACTGTTAATTTTCTTAGGTGAGATACTAGCAATTGGAGAAGTCAGGTAGGAGAATTAACCTTATTTTTAGAAGATGTATTCCGAAATACTTTGGGATAAATATCATAACACCTGCAATTTATACTGAAATAGTTCAACAAAAGTGTGTGTGTGTTTATATATATATAAAATACAAATGCAGCAAAGTATAAAAATTGTTAAACCTAGGTAAAGGAATAGTAGTATTTATTGTTAGTCTTATAATTTTTCCTGATGCTTACAAATTTTCAGAATAAAATGTTCTAAAAAATTAGTATGCAAACTCACAGCCATTATGCCATTCTACTCAGCAAAGTACTGGCACAAAGTATTAGTCAGATTATCCTAATAATTTTAACCACTATTAGCATATTTCTTATAGTCTTTACCTATTGGCCATGATGCACATCCAAACAAAAGGAAATTAATCGTTTCACAGTAAACCAATGGCAAAAAAAAAAAAGAAAAAAAAAAATTTACCCCATAGCCCATCTTTATCACTTGACAAATTCTTAGGCATGTATCCAATCTATAGTAGCCCTTTATAAAGACAAGGGTAAAAAGTGACCACTAACCATTAAGTGCCAAACATCATCACTATATTGTTTAATCATTTTTAACTCTTCTCTGCACATATAAATAAACTCATTTACATCCATGAATTTTCTAGATAAATATACGAAAACATGAATAGGTCAAACTGGAATTCAAATGAGGTGTATTCTAAAATCAATGCATGAAAACCACATGTACACACAAAAATCTTCTTGCTCTTGGGAGAAATTTCATGTCACTCCAGAATCGTCACCTGTTTCAAAAACTGGATTAGAGATCTTCGATTCTGTTCCCAAAATTTGGGCAGATCTTTCTCAAATGGGTATTTCACACAACCAAGTTCAATAGTCACTTCAAAGCAGTTTGTTTGTAAATAGTTCCAGTCCTGCATACCACCTGAAGGATAAAAATTTTAAATTAGTTACTCTGAAGAAGTTCTAACTAGCTCAGATCCCAAATCGTAAGCAACATTCCTAGTAAAAAGCCAAATTCATCTTTTATCAGCATGGCTGAAAACCAATAATGCGTTCATTTGAGAGCTCTCTGATGCTTGTGGTCCAGGTAAAACATTTGTACTTTCATGTTCAGGAAGAATTCAAGTGTAGCTCACACTCTTCTTCTTAGCACATCTAAAATTCTTTGTAATAGCCAGCAGTAAAATATAACACTTTCATGAAGTTTCAGTACATTATTTTACTCAAAGGTCAAAGTACACCAAATATTAAAAATAGTTGAAACGGTAATTTGAATGTTTTAAACTATTTATACAATATTTTTAAAAGAATGATTCTTTCTCAAAATTAAAAAATCAGTAACAAGCAGTACCATCCAGGGGGACAGAAAATCCATCAAGTTATACGGCCTTAATATAAAAAATGTTTACCTGGGACATTGTACCAACTGGCTCCATTTGTTATTCCATGAGGAAAATATTCATTAGGGTACATATTCTTGCAAGGTCTACCTTGAAACATCTGGGAATTTTCCTGGAAAAAAAAAAAAAAGAATCTTTACTTGTATTTGTTTGTATCTGCATCAAAAAACATGGGAAGGATAAAGAAAGATAGGAAGAGTGTTTAACAATAGGGTATATGTGGGGGTGGATGGAGTCATGGGAAGCAGTGACTTTCTACCTATTTTTTAAAATCAAAGCTAAACAGTTTATGCTGTGTAAAAAAAAAAGTGAAGACTTCATTTATTACTTTTAATTACAAGTAATATAAAAATCCAACCCAACCCCTCTCAAAAACAAAAACAGCACTGTTCATATTCGTACTTTCATTTCATGATCTCAAGAAGCTTAAAGTCCAAAAGAGGTAATTCACACACAATGGAAAGTAAGCATCTTTCTCTGACTTCTTGGGGACTAAGGTAGCCCCTCTGTGCTTTGACTGCACTCTGTACAATTATTTTATCCTGTTAAAACTGGTTGCACCTCTTTTTCCCCTAAAGACAATACACTACTCCTTGAAATAGTTTGTGTCTTTGTGTCCTCGGCATCCAGCAGTGTCTACATAGCACGTGTGCAATTGCTTGTTCAATGGAGAGTAAGAAAAACTGCCACAGAGGCACAAATAAACACTACTGGGAGCTAGAGAAGAGAAAGATTATTTCTGACTAGAGTGGCAGGGGAATTTTCCTGAAGAAATTAAGCTTTGAAAGGTGGTCAAAACTTCATTTCTCTCTTTTGTAAATAGAAAAAGAAAAAAAGTACAGAAAAGTGTAAAGAGAAAAGTAATTTCTCACTTTCCCATCACTGAGAATTAACCATTTAACTTTAAAATATACAAAACAACCCCCTTTCGTAAACTTGACATACCAATTACAGGCTTATGATCCCACCAATGTTATCAAATGAAAGCTATTGTTTTAGGTTACTGGAATATTTGTGTACATGCTCTTTTGCTCTCTGGTTTTTCCACTAAACACTTGCACACATCTTCTATGTCTCTATATCCCTATCTCCATTTCCATCAATATCTATCCATTTGATTATAAATTATATAGATGTACTACTGTACTAATTAATATAGTATGTATATTACAAACCTGCATTAAAAAAACATTTTAAAAACAGAACGTCTAATATAGTCTTCCTACATCTTAACGGATCATCTAGTATAAAATCCACTCTAGACACCACAGTTCTAGGCAATTGCTGTTAACATTTTGACTTTATTCTCAGAGCAATAAGGAACTTGTGAAGATTTCCGATGGAAGGGTGATATATGATATATTCATGGCTCTAGGAAGTTTATTCCGATAATAATGTGAAAAAATGGACCAAAGCCAGGGAGACTCATCAGAGTACTACTGAAATAATCCAACTGAGAGATAATGAGCATCTGAAAGGTTGTGACAGATAGGTTTTACCATGTGTATGTTACCATCTTCTTTAATTCTCACTACTCGACTTTGATAATCTTTTTAAAAAAAACTAATTAAAAATTTTAAAGCAGTTTGACAACTTAAAGAAGATAGGGGGTGAGGATGTGGGTGTCCAGTCTCAGTCCATATATAAAGAGTCTAAAATATATACCAAGACAGTAAATGATTCTCTTCTTTTTGCTTGGCTATAGTCTCTAATCTTTTTATAATAACTTTCATTATATGAAACAACTTTTTAAAGAGGCATTTACATAGTGGTGACAGCTAAAGCAACTGGATGCAATTGCCAAGACAGTAAAAATGGCTAAGGACAGAATATGGAGGTGGGAAAAAAAGCAAAAGAGAGAGGTTGAGCCACTGAAAGAGAAAAAAGGAAGCAAAGCTCTCTGCTATATAATGTAACAGAGATCAAGGGGAGAAGACAAGAGCGTTAGACTTCAGAGGTCAAGAACATTTAAAAAAAATAGACTTCTGGTAACCTTTGAGGGGGCACTTCCAGGTAAAACAATGTAGGCAGAAGACAGATGACAAGAAACTGAGGCATGAGAGAACAATAATGAAGTGGAGATAAGCAGAGACTATTCACTTTTCTTATTCTTTTCTTTTGACTTCTTTTGAACTAATTTTAGAGTTGCAGGAAAGTTGCAAAAATAGTACAGAGAGTTTTATATACCTTTGATCCAGCTTTCCCTGATGTTAGCATCTTATATAACCATAGCACAATTATCAAAACAAGGAAATTAACACTGGCATGATACTATTAACTAAAAAACCTATATTTTATTCAAATATCACCAGTCTTCCACTAATGCCTCCTTGAAATTTTCTCTTCACTTATGTCACACTGTATAGCTCCATTTTCTCACTTTCACTTAATTGAATTCATTGAATTTCATTATACTTAAAATATAATAAAAGTTATTGTAGAAAGATTAGAAAATTGAGGCAAGCAAAAGAAAAAAATATAAACCTAGAGATCACCAATCATTTAATATTTTGGCATATAACTTTTGACGTTTTTTTAGCCTACATATGAACTGAGCATGGATACCCCACCCCTGAGTCTTCTCTAGGTTCTCAAAATCTGCTTTATTGAAATATAATTCACACCCCACACAACTCACGCATTTGAAGTATACAACTCAATGGTCCTTGGTATATTCACTCAGTTGTGTGACCATCGCCACAGTAAATTTTAGGACATTTTCATGACCCCAAAATAAACCTGTACCTATCAGCACTCCCCATTTCCTCCCAACCTCTTCCCTGCCCCTCCCTACATCCCAAGCCCAAGGCAATTACCAGTCTATTTTCTGTCTCTATGGATTTGCCTATTCTGGACATTTCATATAAATGGAATCACACAATATGTAATCTCTTGTGACTGGCTGCTTTCACCTAGCATGTTTTCAAGGGTCATCTAAGTTGTAGTTTGTATCAGTACTTTATTTTTTTTTATGACTGAATAGTATTCCATTGCATGGATATATCACATTTTGTTTATCCACTTATCACTTGATGGACATGTGGGTTGTGTCCATTTTGGCTATTATGGATAATGCTGCTATGAACATTTGTGTACAAGTTTTGTGTGGGCTATGTTTTCATTTCTCTTGGACATATACTTAGGAGTGGGATTGTCAGGCCATATGATAATTCTATATTTAACATTTTGAGGAACCGCAATTGTTTTCCAAAGCAGTTGTACCATTTTACATTCCCACCAGCAATGCACAAGGGTTCCAATTTCTCCACATCCTTACCAACCCTTGTTCTTTTCTTTTTTTTTAAACTATAGTCATCCTAGTGGGTAAAAAGTAGTATCTCGTTGTTTTGATTTGCATTTCCCTTTTTGTGAGCTTGTCGGTCATTTGTATATTTCTTTGGAGAAATGTGTATTCAGATTCTTTGCCCATTTTTCAATTGGATTGTCTTTTTATTTAGTTGTAAGACTTCATTATATATTTTAGATATAAGATCCTTATCAGATATATGGTATTCTCCTATGCTGTGGGTTGTCTTTTTACTTCCTTGATTATTATCTGTTACATGTTGAATTATGTCTTCTCCAAAAGATATGTTGAAGTCCTAGCCCCCAAAACCTCATAATGTGACTGTATTTAATTACAGAGGTAATCAAGTTAAAATGAGGTAATTACGGTGTGCCTTAATCCAATATGACTGGTATCTTTATAAAAAGGGAAAATTTGGACACAGACAACAAGGAGAATGCCATGTGAAGACAGAGGACTGGGATAATCCATCTAGAAACCAATGAATGGCAAAAAGTGCCAGAAAAACACCAGAAGCTAGGAAGAGGCAAGGAAGGATTCCCTTCCAGGTTTCAAGGGAGCATGGCCCTGCCAACATCTTGATTTTGGACTTCTAGACTCTAGAACTGTGAGACGAAAAATTGTTACCACAGTTCTAGGAAACTAACACAGTACCCTTTGCAGCAAAAAAGTATTAAAGCTTGATGATGTCCAGTATGTCTTTTTTCTGTCACTTGTGCTTTTCATGTCACATCTAGGAAACCATTGTCTAACCCAAGGTCACAAAAATTTATTTCTATATTTTTTCCTGAAAGTCTTACAGTTTACATTTAGATCTATGATCCATTTTGAGATAATTTTGGGGTATAATATGAGGAAGAGGTCCAAATTTATTCTTTTGTATGTGAATATCCAGTTTTCCATAACCACTTAGTGAAAAGATTTTTCTATCCTCATTGAATTGTCTTGGTGCTCTTATTGAAAAATCAACTGACCATGAATGTAAGTTTATTTCTGGACTATCAATTCTATTTCTTTGATGTGTATATGTCCATCTTTTTTTTTTTTAACATCTTTATTGGAGTATAATTGATTGCTCTACGATGGTGTGTTAGTTTCTGCTTTATAACAAAATGAATCACCATTACATATACATATATCCCCATATCTCCTCCCTCCCACCCTCCCTATCCCATCCCTCTAGGTGGACACAAAGCACCGAGCTGATCTCCCTGTGCTATGCAGCTGCTTCCCACTAGCTATCGATTTTACATTTGGTAGTGTATATATGTCAGTGCTACCTCTCACTTCATCCCAGCTTACCCTTCCCCCCTCCCGTGTCCTCAAGTCCATTCTCTACGTCTGCGTCTTTATTCCTGTCCTGCCCCTAGGTTCTTCAGAACCATTTTCTTTTTTTTTAAGATTCCACATATTTGTGTTAGCATACGGTATTTGTTTTTCTCTGACTTACTTCACTCTGTATGACAGACTCTAGGTCCATCCACCTCACTACAAATAACTCAATTTCGTTTCTTTTTATGGCTGAGTAATATTCCATTGTATATATGTGCCATGTATATGTCCATCTTTATTCCCATATCACAGTGTCTTAATTACCACAGTCTTGAAGTAAGTTTGAAATTGGGAGATGTGAGGTCTTTAGCCCTTACAATTTATTCTTCATTTTTAGATATAATTTTTTTTTCTTCCATTACTTTCCTGAATTCTATCAACTCTCTTTCATTTCTTCCTGTTTCTTTTTTCATTCCTGTTTTAATTTTTTAAATATCTGAGCCTATGTGGTTTTTCATATTCTCAATGTGTGTTTGGGTATAATCAATCTGCCTGGAGTGTAAACTTATAGTTTTCTTCTGCTTCTTGATTGTTTTTTGGTAGTGGTAAGGTTTCCTCAGGTGATATGTGTGAAATTCCATTTCCTGATTTTTTCTGCAATGGTTCTTCATGGTTTTTTTTTTACCTCTTTTTCTTTTTTTTGCGGTACGCGGGCCTCTCACTGTTGTGGCCTCTCCCATTGCGGAGCACAGGCTCTGGACACGGAGGCTCAGCAGCCATGGCTCACGGGCCTAGCTGCTCCGCGGCATGTGGGATCTTCCCGGACCAGGGCACAAACCCGTGTCCCCTGCATCAGCAGGCGGACTCTCAACCACTGCGCCACCAGGGAAGCCCCCTCTTGTTCATTTTTATTATACTGAGCTGTTTCACGTGATTCCTAGTTAATGGTGCCCTTTTTCTGTCAGTCTGGCAGTCAAGGTATTTTAATGTGGCTTTTTTGTTTGTTTGCTTGCTTATTTGCCTTGGTATAAGGGTGGAGCTCTGAGTCCACTGATTTTATGGTTCTCTTCTGTCTTGGACAACCCTACATTTCCCCCCTTTTCTCTTTCCCCTTCACTATCTAATTGTCAAAGGCCACTTCTTCATTTCTTTTTGCTTTTCTTCTCTCCCAGAAGTTGGGAGATTGGAAGAGTTTCCTTTAAATCCAGCTGTCCTTTTAAATTGTGCCTATCCCTTTAAGTACACCAGGTCTTTAATTTGCATGTACTTTGAAACCTCTTCCCTATATTCCAGTGCTTTCATCTGCCCAGTTACTATCTTAGTATTTTCAGATTAGGTTTCAGATGTAGCATGTTTTCAATGTTTGGTGGTCCTTCCGAATCACCTTTATGCCTGCTGTTCCTTAAACCCCCCTCTTCTGTCTTCACAGATTTTCTTGGTCTGCTTTTCCTTACCATGAAGCCTTGTGGCAGGGGAAAGGTGGCTGGGTGCACAACAGATCATGATAGATCACAGCCAAGAGAAAGGAGGCTGGAGTAAAGATTGAGGAATTTAATTGTCACCTTCCCATTTACAACAGAAGAAACAAAGACAAAGAGGAGGCAGGGTGCTGTGGGATCAAGAAATGAAGAAGAGTGATCGGCCAAGATGGTGGAGTAGAAAGACCCTGAGCTCACCTCCTCTCACGAGCACACCAAACTCACAACTATTTGCAGAACAACCATCAGTGAAAAAGACCGAAACCTATCAGAAAAGATCTTCTACAACTAAAGACATAAAGAAGGAATCACGACAAGATGGGTTGTGGACCATCTCGGACTCGTGATATAGTCAAGTCCCATACCCATGGGTGGGTGGCCCACAGAGTGAAGAATAATTATATTACAGAGGTTTTCCCACAGGAATGAGAGTTCTGAATCCCCATCCCGCTCCCCAGCCCGGGATCCTGCATAGGGAAGATGAGCCTCTAGAGCATCTGGCTCTAAAGGCCAGTGAGGCTTAATTTCAAGAGTCCCACAGGACTGGGGAAAACAGAAACTTCACTCTTAAAGGGTGCACACAAAATCTCACACACTCTGGGAGCCAGGACGAAAGCAGTAATTTGATAGGAGCCTGGGTCAGACCTACCTGCTGATCTTGGAAAGTGTCTTGGGGAGGCGGAGGGCGGCTGCAGCTCACCCTAGGGACATAGACACTGGTGGCAGCCATTCTGGGGACCTCCTTCTACTGCATGGACACTGGTGCTGGCAGGCACCCCTGTGGAATCCTCCCTCTGGCTCATTAATGCCAATAGCTGGCCCCGACCCAACAACCAACCTGTAGTGCCAGTGCTGGGATGCCTCAGGCCAAGTAACTAACCTGGCAGAGACACAGCCCCACCCATCAGCAGACAGGCTGCCAGAAGATCTCCTGAGCCCACAGTTGCCTCTGGAAACAGCCCTGCCCACCAGAGGGCCCAGGACCCAGCTCCACTCACCAGTGGGAAGGCACCAGTCCCAGACTCCCCTGGGCCCTGACCCTGCCCTCCAGGAAGCCCACTGTAGCCTGTGGACCAGCTTCACCCACCAGGGGGCAGACACCAGACATGAGAAAACTGCAATCATCAACAGATGAATGGATAAATAAGCTGTGATACACACACACACACACACACACACACACACACACACACACACACAACGGAGTACTACTCAGCCATAAAAAAGAATGAAATTTTGCCACTTGCAACAACATGGTTGGACTTGGAGGGCATTATGCTAAGTGAAATAAGTCATACAGAGAAAGACAAATACTGTATGATATCACTTATATGTGGAATCTAAAAAAACACAATTAGTGCATATACCAAAAAAGAAACAGACTCACAGATATAGAGAACAAACTAGTGATTACCAGTGGGGAGAGGGAAGGGGGGAGGGGCAATGTAGGAGTAGGGGATTAAGAGGTACAAACTATTATGTACAAAATAAGCTACAAGGATATATTGTATAACACAGGGAATATAGCCAATATTTTATAATGACTACAAATGGAGTATAAACCTTAAAATTGTGAATCACTATATTATATACCTGTAACTTATATAATATTATACATCAAATGTACTTCAATTAAAAAGAATTAGGAGGAAAAAAAGAAATGCAGAATATGGGTAAAACACAAATAAACAATAATTGAGAAGACAGAATCAGAATGAACACACATCAGATTATTCACAGTTCCACTTTAGTTCAAGGCAAAGTGATCTACTGAGAATAAGACAAAGCGAGGATTAGAAGGCTCAGGAAGAGGATGAAGGCTCAGAATCACCATAGTGGGAAATGAGCCACGGAGTCAAGTAGCAAAATGTGAAATATTGCCAGGTAGAACTGAGGGCTCAGCTGAGGTTAGAGAGCATTATATATACATAGTGTAGTCAACTGCCATGACTGTGTGACTTTTCTGGGATGTAGAAGAGAGATGATTGTAATTACTAAGGGTTGGACATTGGCAAGGCAGGTATGTCAAAAGGGTATAAAAGATCCTAAGGTGTAGGTGAGTGCATCACTGAAAGGTATGTCCATAGGTGTAGGCTGGGTAGAAAGGAAATCAAATCAAAAGGGTTAAAGGTCAAAGAAATATAAAAAGAGTCTAAGGAATGAGAAGTTACAAAGAGGATGAAAAGTGGAACTATAATAATGGACAGAATGTGATATGTGTATAATCTGATCACTTAGTTTTTATTTTGATGATTGGAGGGTATCTCATTTTTGTTTTATTATTTCATGTACATCCCTCTAAAACGGCATGCCCAAACAGAAGACAGCTACACTTTAAGGTGAAATAATAGATGTACTCCCCTATTAGAAACTCTGAACAATCTCACAAGATCCACTTGCAGAGAATGAGGGAGTGGGAAAAATAGAATGACAGAAAGGTGTGATTACAGAGCATAGAGCTGCAGTAATAATCTTCATTTATCTATGACCAATAAAGTCACAGACTGAGTCAGTAGTAAGACCAAAAACTGAAACTAACAAGCCTAGTTCCCAAGCCTCAAATTTTAACATGCTTTCTAAGAACAACTTTTAAACTAAAATTTCACACATACACACACACACAAATATAACATTTCTGATTATGAAAGTAATGTGTGTTCATTATAGGAAGTTTAGAAAATACAGAAATTTCTACTTGCTCCTTTGCAATATGTTACTACTAGGCTCTTAAATACCTTAGACCAGGGGTCCCCAACCCCCAGGCTGCGGACTGGTACCAGTCCCTGGCCTGTTAGGAACCGGGCCACCCAGCAGGAGGTGAGCGGCCACCAAGTGAGCAAAGCTTCATCTGCCGCTCCCCATCACTCGCATTACTGCCTAAAACACCCCCCACTCCCCAACCCTGTCCGTGGAAAAACTGTCTTCCCCGAAACTGGTCCCTGGTGTCACAAAGGTTGGAGACCACTTCCTTAGACTAGAGGTTCGCAATTTTTTTCTGTAAAGGGTCAGATAGTAAAAACTTTTGGCTTTACACGCTCTAAAGTGTTGCAATGACTCAACCCTGCCCTCTGCATCTATTGAGATGATTGCAGCGTTTTTCTTCTTTAGTCTGTTAATATGGTGAATTACACTGACTTATTTTCAAATGTTAAACAAGAAAGCAGCAATGGACAATATTTTAAAAAATGGATGTGCTGTATGTCAATAAAACTTTATTTACAAGAACAGGTGGTAGGCTGGATTTAGTCCCAGAGCTATAACTTGTCAACCCCACCTTAGACTACTTTACGAGGTTTATATTTAAGTACTTCTCAAATGAAATAAACTAGCAGTTTGTTTAATTTATTATGTTCCAGGTACTGTGCTAAAAGCTGTAGATGAAAAGACATTACCTGAACTTCATGGCTAATGGGGAAACACATGCAGTATGTTTAAAAGTGAGGTGGGAAACAGAAGAGAAAAAGAGGTAAGGTTTCTGAAAGGAATCATGGAAGGCTTAACAGAGAAGAAAGCACTTGACCTGAGTCTTGTAGGACTTCGTTTTAACGCATGTTTTTAAATGAAAAATGAATTTTTATAGCATTTTATGTTTAAGCACAAGCCTACCTTGGAATAAGAAAGTGCTATTTGTTGAAATACAGCATCATCTGGTGATTTACTATATGTGGCAAGCCCTTGTTCATCATCATCAAAAGGGTAGTTAACCACCAAAGAACCTATGAGGGAAATGAGCAAAAGGTATTGTGTTATTTCTTTCAAGATGGAGCATTAACATAAAGTAAGCTTTTCACAGTACTGCCAGAGACAGGAAACCAATACAAATTTCCAAGGTTAATTTCCTCAATAGAAATGAAAAAGTTGCTAATTTCCTCAAAAGAAAATCAAAGTGGATAAATAAAATATTAAATAGCTATGCATGACACTTAAAGACTGCCTTAACTGGAAAGGTCTTGGGAGTTTGCCTGAACTTACAGGCATACTTTACATGTCAGAACTGAAACCAGAAGTATACAGCCTTAATTTAAACAATTTTACTTTTATAATATTTAGGATCAGAAAAATTGAGCAAAATTTGGTACTTTTTCACTAAAATTCAGACATTTATAAGGTCATGTCATGGAATTTTAAACTAAGAAAGGACCCTTGAAGTCTGATTAACCCACCCTCTTCATTTTGCAGATGTGGAGTCTAAAATGGAGAGGCTAAACAACAAACGTATGGATAGTAGAGCCAGTCCTGACCTTCATTCAGAAAAAAATGCTAAAAATTTCTCTTATGCTCATATTATAAATTAGTCAACTGGAGTTATATCATATGATTTTTCATGACCTAAAACACAGAGAGTGATATTTTAAAACATATATAAAGGATATCAACTCCCTTCATGCTCCCCCTAGGACATAAAGCAATTAGGGTGCTTCTCAGGCAGGAGCCCTGAGCCCACCTCCCCCACCATAGGATCAAAACCCTTATTTTCCTATTAGTTACATCATTTTCATTTGTCCATGTGCCCATTTATTCTGCCTTGATTAGGCCATTCATCTTTGCCTTTTTTGTCATGCCACTTCCTGGGCATGGAAGTGAAGGAACAAATTCAACTTGAATCTAGATGAAGTAATCCTGTGATAACAAATACCAGCAAACATTCATATATTAAAAAAAATTTTTCTTTAAGAAACAAGTATGAAGAACTATGCTCATTTTATTCCCCAAAATAGTTCTAACAAGATAAGTGTACTTCAACACCTGTTCTTAGACAAATTACTCCAAAAAAATTTAATTTCACGCTGGATCTATGACTCATGCCTAAAAGTTACAACAGAAAAAAGTCAACTTCTACTTAATGTTGTCTTTCAAATGGCTAATTTTATAAGGGAAAGAAAAAGTCATAAAAGACTTACAATACTCCTACAAAAGTTTATTTAAAAAATAATTAGTATTGGGACTTCCCTAGTGGTGCAGTGGTTGGGAATCCGCCTGCCAATGCAGGGGACACGGGTTCAAGGCCTGGTCTGGGACCGCGGAGCAACTGGGCCCGTGCGCCACAACTGCTGAGCCTGTGCTCTGGAGCCTGCGCGCCTAGAGCCTGGCTCAGCAACAGGAGAGGCCACCGCAATGAGAGCCCCATGCACCACAACAAGGGCTGGCCCCCGCTCCCCGCAACTAGAGAGGGCCCACGTGCAGCAACGAAGACCCAACGCAGCCAAGAATGAATGAATGAATAAATAAATAAATAAAAATTAGTATCAACACAAAGAGCATTAGCTATTTTAAAAAAGATAAATCTGACTTCATCAATATTAAAAATTTTGTGCATCAAAGGACATTATTAAGAAAGTTAAAGTAAACCTACAGAATGGGAGAAAATATTTGCAAATCAGCAATTTGATAAGGGTCTAGAATCCAGGCTATAAAAAGAAGTCCTGCAACTCAGCAAAAAGATGAAAAACCCAATTAACAATGGGCAAAAGACTTGAACAGATATTTCTCCAAATAAGATATACAAATGGCCAACAAGCACACAAAAAGATGCTCAGCATCATTAGCCATCAGGGAAATGCAAATCTAAATTTCAGTGAGATATCACCTTTCACCCACTAAAACGGCTATAATCAAAAAAAAAAATTTAACAAGGTAAGGATGTGGAAAAACTGGAACCCTCATACATTGCTGGTGGGAATATAAAATGGTTGTTACTGTGGAAGTTTGACAGTTCATCAAAAAGCTAAACACGGAATTACCATATGATGGTATTTCCATCAAAAAGCCAAACATAGGATAACCCAAAAGAATTGAAAACAGGGACTCAGATACTGTCTGCCAATGTTCATAGTAGTATTATTCATAATAGTAAAAAGTAAAAACAACCCACGTGTCCATCAACAGATAAATAGATAAACAAATTGTGGTATATACATACAATGGAAAATTATTCAGTCATAAAAAGAAATAAAGTACTAACATATGCTACAATATGAATGAACCTTGAAAACACTATGCTAAGTGAAAGAAGACAGACACAAAAGGTCATATATTATATGATTTCATTTCTATGAAATATCCAAAACAGGTAAATCCGTAGAGACAGAACACAGATTGGTGGTTACCAGGGCTTGAGGGGAATGGGGAATAGAAAGCAACTGCTTAATGGGTAAGGGGTTTCCTTTTGGGGAGGTGAAAATGTTTTGGAACGAGATAGAGATGGTGGTTGCACAGCATTGTGAATGCACTAAATGTCACTGAATTATTTACCTTAACATGGTTAGTGTTATATGAATTTCACCTAAATAAAAAATTAGTACCAAAAATTACAAAAAGAAATATTACTTTTCTCTATATTCTTTCAAAATCCTTCTAAATTGTTAAGTTGGCAGCAAGGAATTCCTCTGTTAAATTTCTTTGCCAAGATTTCAAAACTCATTTAAAGATTTTAAGATGAGAATGCAAAATACGTCATGGAAAGAAACATATCTACGTGATTGAAGATGTATCCCCCCACCATGCCAAGGTCTTGATACCACATGTAAACATCCGTCAATTATTTTCACTGGAATGTAACTAGTATTAAGTTTTCAGCTTTAGCCAACATGACGTGATGTATTTTATACAGATTTTTTTTTTTTTTGCGGTACGTGGGCCTCTCACTGTTGTGGCCTCTCCTGTTGCGGAGCACAGGCTCCGGACGCGCAGGCTCAGCGGCCATGGCTCACGGGCCTAGCCGCCCTGCGGCATGTGGGATCCTCCGGGACCGGGGCACGAACCCGTGTCCCCTGCATCGGCAGGCGGACTCTCAACCACTGCGCCACCAGGGAAGCCCTACAGAATATTTTTTAAAGCTTAAAGTAAAAAATATTTTCTGTCAAACATGGTATACAATTAATAAAGTAAGAAAAAAGCCAAAAAATTATTTTGCTAACCAGGCTGCAACTTCATAATTCCTATTTGGGTCTTTGAGAATCGTCCATGATTACCAATTATAGAAGTATTTTCTCCTACTATTAGCAAGCTTTCAAAGTCATTTTTGGAGAATCTCAATTTACTTCTTAAATACAAATATCCATAAGTGTGTACTGTCATTTCTAAAATGGCAGGTTAATCTATATGCCATCAAATCTCGACTGTGATACTTCCTTGGATAAACCAACAAATGTGGACACTAAATTTCTTACCTATTGCCCTTTGTGTTAATACCTCCTCTCTTTTTTAATTTATTGAGATATAGTTCACATACCATACAATCCATCCACTTAAAGTATATAATTCACTGTTGTTTAGTATATTCACAGGGTTGAATATATAACCATCACTACTAATTACAGAACATTTCATTACTGAAAAAAAAAACAAACCCATACCCATTAGCAGTCACTCCCCATCCTCTCCACCACTATCCTCTACAGCTTGAGGCAACTGCTAATCTATTTTCTATCTCTATGGATTTGCCTATTTCTGCACATTTCATAAAAAATGTAATCATACAATATATGGTTTCTTATGACTGGCTTCTATCACCTACCATGCTTTCAAGACTCATCTATGCTGTAGCATGCATCAGTCCTTCATTCCTTTTCACAGCCAGATAACATTCAATTGTATACCACATTTTATTTATCTGATCGTTAGTTGGTGGACATTTGGGTTATTTATACTTCCTGGTTATTATGAATAGTGCTACTATGAACGTCCACATACCAGTTTACATGTAGACATGTGTTTTCAGGTCTCTAGGGTATTGACACTTATTCACACAACCCTAGTTGGACACTGTGATGATTTTTTGTTGTTGTTGTTGTTTATTTATTTATTTTTGGCTGCACTGGGTCCTTGTTGCAGCACACGGGCTTTCTCTAGCTGTGGCATGCAGGGGGGCCTACTCTTCGTTGCAGTGCCTGGGCTTCTTGTTGTGGTGGCTTCTCTTGTTGCAGAGCACGGGCTCTTGGCACGTGGGCTTCAGTAGTTGTGGCACCTGGGCTTAGCAGTTGTGACTCACAGGCTCTAGAGCACAGGCTTGGTAGTTGTGGCGCACGGGTTTAGCTGCTCCGTGGCAGGTGGGCCCTTCCCGGGCCAGGGCTCAAACCTGTGTCCCCTGCGTTGGCAGGTGGATTCTTAACCACTGAGCCACCAGGGAAGCCTCACTGTGATGATTTTTAATCTTGACCTCTCATCCTATTCAACTAAGTTCCTGCTGAATTATATGGAGGTGTATAAGCTCAGATACTACATGAGAATGAGGTCATTGTGCTACAGTTAAATACACAGCAGATGAAAGATAAGAGAATGTCAAAAATCTAAACTTACATAAAAGGGCATATTAAACTTTAGGGAGAAATAGGACTAAACATTTGGATCTGTTAGTGTTTAATTTTTATAAATGACAAAGAACATGTTACCAAATTCCCAGTGAGAGGGATAAATATAAAACATTTCTGAGGGATAAATATAAAACACTTGAAGAACTAAGTGAGAAAGAAATGGAGGGAGGGAGAAGGAGGAAAAGGGAAGGAGAGGTGGAGGGTGAGAGACAGAGAAAGAGAGGGAGGCAGGGCAGATGGAAGGAGGGAGAATGGAAGAGTACTGGGAGAGGGGAGGGGTGGGGGAGGAACGGGGAAAACAGCCAGGAAACTGGCTTAAAAAGTAATGAGGAGAGACCTTTATTGTTGTCTGCCATAAAAGCAATAACAGGCTTAAGATAGCCTAAGACTATAAACAGATAAACTTCCACTGGGATTTTCAAATGCTCTCAACAAGAATTAATTAGTGGAATATCAAGTTGCTATTACCTCCATGCAGGTTTGCTGACAGCACAAATGGATAGGCCTTCATCCAGCTCATTACAGCAATAGTTTCTGGTTGGGTAGGATCTGTGATCTGAATGAACTGATCTGGGAAATTTCGGTTCAGGTCAAAGTTGTTGCTGTTATTTCTGCCGACTACACTTATTGAATCTCCTGTATGATAAAAGATTCAAATTTAAGCCATGTTTCATTTACATTTTAATCCAATACACACTACTTCAGCTATCTTAATTCAAAGGTAAGTGTGAACACATCAGGCTTCACTATGATCAAACACACTATGATTGAAACCGAGTAGGACCCTGTGGGGCCTTCCCAGGTTAAAAAAGCCCCTCTGTATCCCGTATTTCTTGTTTGTAGAAAAAAGGCTTTAGTCTCCTAGGCCTTCCCTGAGTTCCAAAGAGCAGGTATAAGCAGTTACTGATTAGGGAAGTGAGGAAATTCAGAAGTAAACGAAAAGCAGTTAAGCAAGAAAAGTAATGACGATTCCCGATTAAAAACAAGAGTCCTAGTCCTTACTCAAGGGATATACATAACAATCTAACATGTATCCTTGAGTTGTTCTGCAGGATGTAAGACCCCGACCCAGTAGGGGAAGGCGACTATGTGCTGAGCACAAGCATGTAGACCCCGGACTGGCTGGAACCAGAAGGCTGGTGATTAAGATTCCCGAAACATCACCCTGTTACCTCCACACCACCAATCAATCAGAAGAAAGTCATGCACCCTGTACCCTCACCCCAAATGTTGCCTTTAAAAATCCTTCCCTGAAAGCCATTGAGAAGTTCAGGTCTTTTGAGCATGAGCTGCCCATTCTCCTTGTTTAGTGCCTGCAGATAAATCCTGTACTTTCCTTCACCACAACCTCATATCAGTAAATTGGCTTTGCTCTGCAGCAGGTGAGAGGATCCAAGTTCAGTTGGGTAACGTGATTAAAACACACATCGTTTTTACATTGTACATTAAAAAAAATGTATCTCTTCTAGATCTTCTGAATAGAAAGGTAAAACCATTATCCTTTCATTTCTGCCTCTGGTCATACTTTGAGGGGAAAAACTCCAACCATACGAATTATATTAAAATATTGCTCATCTGTCAATAATCCACATACAGTGACGTGATCACAATGTTGAGTGGGCATGACTGGCATGAGGGGGACTCTATTGCACTGGCATACAGGTCACTAAAACAATGTAAATAAACAGACCAAATGAAGAGAAAAGAGTTGTAGTATGCTCACATTAAAGTGATAACAAAAAGGTAAAGTTAGTCAAGAACATAGTTGGAAGGGAGGAGGAGAAAGGGTTCAACTTAAGCTTATTCCATTTTACTATGGGATGAGAGCCCTATTATTGTCATTATAATGAGAAAATGAATGCAAGTGAATGAAGAAAACCTACTAGAGGACTCACTAGTAGTAAGTAGTTCCATCTTTCAGAAAGGTCTCAAGGGAGGAATGTGGAAGGAATGTGTGAGGCTGACAGAGAATAAGGTCCTTAGCGAAAGAATCTAAATGATATATATAAGGATTAACCTGGTCATTTACTAATCGATTCTCTCAGTGTTCAGTCAGTGAGAGTAATAAACCACGTGGCTGCATATTCATATTGTGGTATCTTTTCTACTCACTGGTATCACTGCCTGGAAGGAATCACAGGCTGGGAAAAGATGGATTCTCACTCTCCTAGTGTTCTGCATAATGTGGCCCATGTAAGAAAGTTGCTCTCCCTGCCCTTACTATAATGCCCTAGGAAAGATGGGCTAGCCCAGAGGAGGCAGAGGAATGGGAAGTCAATAACTTAGCAGATTTAGATTATACATGCATGGGGAGTAGAAATGGGAGTCAAAACAGAGTCACTGACTTAAAAAATATTTGGTTTGAGATTTCACTTATGAGATAAAGTCCCCAATACAATAATTTAACAAAAATTACTGTTAAAGTGGAACAATTTGTAAAAATCTTACATTATTTTAGTAAATAAGAGCCATTACCAAAGTGGAGAACTTCATTAAATATAAACTTGATGACATAATTGTTGAATGAACTAGCTTATCTTACAAGAATACAAAAGCTAGAACCAATGATATAAGTATAAAAATAGGAAGAAATTTCAGGGAAACAACCAGTTCAAATTCTTTTCTATCCCCCAATAATTATGCCATATAATAATCAAAAAGGTTAAGCATTAGTAGATAGCTATTCTTTACCTTCCTGGGCCTTTTCATACCCGTCAGGATTCATGGATGGCATAAGGTGAATTCTAGTGTTAAGAACCAAATCTGTTACATCGGGATCTGTTCCAAAGTTCTTACAAAGGTATTCGATGAGGTTCAGTAACAGTTCTCTTCCAACCACTTCATTTCCATGCATATTTCCAATGTACTTAAATTCTGGTTCACCTGAAAATAAAGTAATTACATGGAAGACGTTTTTTCCTCTTCATTAATCCTAGACTCTCTCTACTTTTTCCCCAACACATACAAAGACCCTGAACCAAAGATTTAAGATATATTTTGGCAAAAGAAACAGGAAAAAGCATCTTATAAAGCAGTCCTTACTAATATATACGTCTGAGCAAGCTCAAAGCATATATACGTATGTGTGTGTGTATATATATATACACACACATACGTATATATGCCATATAATATGAAAATAAAAGTACTATTAGCAGAAAGAATCTAATTATGCAGTATGTTAAACTTTGTGCATAATATGGATTATCAAATGGATTTTCTTCTTTTCTAGGAAAAAATTGGTTACGTTTTCTTTGATCCAGTTATACATACAATAGGTGACCTTTCTAGATGAAGCAAAGCAATATAGCACATAGCTCTGAGAAGCAATCTGAAATTATGTGTGAAACTACACCAATTACCTGGTTCATGGACACCTGGATTATCAGATATCTCCATTACATAAAGTTCTCTTGACTCTACCGATTTTCCCAATGAATAAAGCCGGGTGATGTTAGGATATTCATTGGCAAACCTTCTCAAGAAGATTTCCATATCAGGGAAATGGTGGTGGTGAAAGTCCTGTGGCTGAACTGGCTGGTGGGAGGACTGTGTTCCAAGAGGACTATTAGGTATAGCAACTGTGCTAGCAGTTACTACAACCTCTGTTGTGCCAGGGACTACTGAAGCCACAGTTGGCCGAAGGGGAAAATTCACCTTTGTGGCTGGTCCTTCTTTCACTATTATGTTATTAACAGTCAGTGGCATATACCTGAAAAGAAAAATTTGAAAAAGTAGATGGCTTGGAGTTGAATTGAAACAGACAATACTTTAACATTATAAAAGTACAATAGCCTTTTCATACTCTTGCGCTTAGTCTATTGAAAATCAAATCATATAAAGATAAATGTGTAAATTCAAGACTTGTAGCGTATTATCTCACAAAGAATCCCAGATTAAGTCTTTAAAGAACTATTTCTCTTACCATCCTTTCAGGTTCCACACATTAGAATGCTTATAAAAGATTACATTCAGGGGCTTCCCTGGTGGCGCGGTGGTTAAGAATCCGCCTGCCAATGCAGGGGACACGGGTTCGAGCCCTGTGCCAGGAAAATCCCACATGCCAGGGAGCAACAAAGCCCGTGCGCCACAACTACTGAGCCTGTGCTCTAGAGGCAGAGAGGCACAACTACTGAGCCCACGTGCCACAGCTACTGAATGAAGCCTGTGCACCTAGAGCTCGTGCTCCGCAACAAGAGAAGCCACTGCAATGAGAAGCCCGTGCACCGCAACAAAGAGTAGCCCCTGCTCGCTGCAACTAGAGAAAGCCCGTGCACAGCAACGAAGACCCAATGCAGCCAAAAATAAATAAATTTATTAAATAATTTTTAAAAAATTACATTCAAAGGAGAGAATACGATGAAAAATGAAGGTCGTTAATCCATTGTAACCATTGCTACAATACTCAAAGTAGGGATAAATGATCCAATTCTTTGCAGTGCCTTATCAGACTGACATTCCAACTACTTTACCAAATGGGAAAGTTCAAAATTAAAGGTAATTTATTTGCTAAAGGTAAATCCTTAGCAAAATGAGCTTCCAGAAATGTTCCCAGAGGAGGTGGGGAACCACTCATGTCATGTATTAGAAAGCTGATGGTGAGACAGCTCTTCAAAATGTCTTTCATAGAGCCCTGAGTTTCTTCTGCCTTGGTATTCAATTAGCCTTGCGGCAATGCTTTAAACAGCTGACCACCAAGCTTTTTTTTTTTTTGCAGTACGTGTGCCTCTCACTGTTGTGGCCTCTCCCATTGTGGAGCACAGGCTTTGGACGCGCAGCCTCAGCGGCCATGGCTCACGGGCCCAGCCGCTCCGTGGCATGTGGGACCTTCCCGGACCGGGGCACGAACCCGTGTCCCCTGCATCGGCAGGCGGACTCTCAACCACTGCGCCACCAGGGAAGCCCCATCAAGCTTTTAAATCTGTCCTTCCTCCCAATTTTACAACGATGCTTCACATCCAGTTGTATTGTTAATGTGACAGAAGATCCACCATAGTATTTTCTCGTTATAAAGAGGGAAAAAATCAGAAAACAAGGAAAAATAAAAGCCAGATACAGTAAACAAGATCTCCAAGAGTATATTTCTCTTCTTAGATATAAACGGAAACTTGATATTTTAAGAGTCTAGTTTAAATTCTTACCCAGTTAAAACTGCGGTAATGTTATAAGTTCCAGGAACAAGTAATCGGTGGAAATCACCAAATCTTCCTGTTGTGATATTATGATTAATACCAGCCACTGAGATGGTTGCATTTTCTAAGCCAGCTCCTGTTACTGAATCTTTAACAAATCCTTTAACTCCAATGTGGACCTAAAAAAAACAAGAATCAAAGTAGACTGCTCAGAGACAATCAGTTTGGAAGGCAAGAGAAAATAACCTCTCTGCATTGATGCTAGAATTTTTTAAAAATAAGCTTATTCCTCTAGCTCCCTGAAATAGTTTTCAATCTCTCCAAGTTAAAATAAAATATAGACCAAAAAAATTAAATCCTTAAACTTAAGTCATCTGAAATCTAGACTGGTAAAATGCTTTCGAAATTCCTTCTCCTCAAAGCCAGACTTCTGCTTTTATCAGCAAGATATAAGTAATCATTTCTGATATATCCAGTAGTATATTAGCCTGCCTGATATTTAAATTAAACTTATGTCCGTGGCTCATATAATGGTAAAGGTTCTCTAGCAAATATGATCGAATAGCATTGTAAGAACCTGGTACTACAAATTTTGCTAATTATTTCAGGTGGTAAAAGTGTTGTAAGACAGTCAAAAGAAGCCCTCCAGAGGAAAAGAGCTGGGGGGAAGGATAACAGAGGCATGGCTAGAATATGTTCTAACAGATTCTAATATAATAATTTCTAAATATAATCTACAATCTTAAATAATAAAAACAGAAAAATAAAGGGTATCTAGAATAAACTGTTGTTCATATACACAAATTTCTCCCTTATTTAATCAATTATTACCATACGCCAACCTTCCATTCAGCTTTTACCTTTTCAATCAATGTGATCAAAGACTCACGATTGTTCTCCCATTCTTGTTGAAGCTGTGAAGCTGGTGGGTACTTGCAACAAGACAGTTCTAATGTGATTTCAAAACAGTTGGCCCATAGATAATTGTAATCTTGCATGCCACCTGAAACATGAAGGAAAAAATAAGTTTATTCTCAGAATTCTACTCTCAAAAAGACCATAGAAATTAAATCAGTCATCTCTGCATGTATAAATTCTCTTTTCATTAAATTGTTTGAAATTGGAGAAGGCTCTTGAATTATAGAGGACACTAACAAGGAAGGCGAAAGGAATACACCTTGGAAAGGAATATACATAAAGGAAATATATTTGATTGATAGGATAAACAGTTATAAAGAGCATGAATATAATTGTTAGTAACAATAGCAATAATGATAACCACTCTACATTTGAGTGTTTACTATATGCCAGCTCTGTTCTATGACCTTTATGCGTATTAACATTTAATCTTTACAAAAACTTTTTGAGGTAGGTATTGCTATTTCACCCATTTTACAGATGTGAGAAGCAAAGCACAGAGAGGTGAAGATTTTTGACAGAATGAACATGAAGAATACTCAAGATCTTAAAGTTATAAAGGATATTCACACCAAAGCATTATTAAGGGCTTACTATTCTAACTGTACTCCCTGTATCACAAAGGTGACAAGAAGGGTCTGGATCAAAATGGTAGAGTAGAAAGAGCCTGAGCTCAACTCCTCACATAGGCACACTAAAATTACAACTACTTACAGACCAACTACCTCTGAGAACAACCTGAAGAATAACAGAAAAGATTTTCCACAGCTAAAGACATAAGGAAGGAGCCACAACAAAATGGGGTGGGTGGGTGGAGATGCAGTCTAGTCAGGGCCCACACCCCTGATGCAACGACACACAAGCAGGAGGAATATCACAACTGTGACAGTCATCCCTGAGGAGCAAGGAGTCCAAGACCAACACTGAGCTCCCTAGACCAGGGTCCTGAATTAGGAAGACAAGCCTCCAAAATGTCTGGCTTAAAAGCCAGTGGGGCTTATGTTCAGGAGTACCAGAGAGCTGTAGGAAACCAAGACTCTGCTCATAAGGGTACATGCAAAAATACACTTGCTCCAAGTCCCAGCACAGAGGCAACAGTTTGAAAGGCACCTGAATCAGACACACTTGCTGATATTGGATAGCCTCTGGGAGAGGCAGGAGGCAGCTGGGACTCCCCCTAGGGACTGAGATTCTGGCAGCAGCCCATTTTTGTGATCTCATTCTATCATGCTGACACCAGCATTGACAGGCACCATTTTGGAATCCTCTTTCGAGCCTATTAGAGCCAGGGGCCTGCCTCACCCATCAGCAAGCCCGCAGTGGTCAAACAATGCTGAGCATCACACTCAATCATGCCCGGGCCTGCCCTGACCATCAATGTGCCCAAGCAGTTGGCCCTGCCACAACAGAAAGGCACAAGCAGCCCTCACAGGGAACACCCCTGAAGTGTCTGCCTAGAGGGGAGCAAGCTGCTGGGCCCATAGGACATCTCCAACATAAAGTCACTTCTCCAAGATCGGAAGACATAACAGACCTATTTAATACAAAGAAAATCAACACAGAAAATTAGGCAAAATGAAGAGACAGAGGAATGTGTTCCAAATGAAACAGTAAGACAAAACCTCAGAAAAAGACCTAAATGAAATGGAGATAAGCAATCTACCTGATAAAGAGTTAAAGGTAATGATCATAAAGATGCTCACTGAACACAGGAGAAGAATGGATGAACACACTGAAAACTTCAACAAAGAGTTAGAAAATATAAAAAAGACCAATTAGGGCTAAAGAATACAATAACTAAAATGAAAAATAGGACTTCCCTGGTGGTGCAGTGGTTAAGAATCTGCCTGCCAATGCAGGGGACATGAGTTCGATCCCTGGTCTGGGAAGATCTCACATACCAAGAAGCAACTAAGCCCGTGCTCCACAACTACTGAGTCTGAGCTCTAGAGCTCGCATGCTGCAACTACTGAGCTGCGTGCTGCAACTACTGAAGCCTGCGCACCTAGAGCCTGTGCTCTGCAACAAGAGAAGCCACTGCAATGAGAAGCCTGTGCACCGCGACAAAGAGTAGTCCCCGCTCGCCACAACTAGAGGAAGCCCGTGTGCAGCAACGAAGACCCAATGCAGCCAAAAATAAATAAAATTTAAAATAAATAAATAAATAGAAAGGGACACATGAACTTTTTTAAAAAAATAAAATGAAAGATACACTAGAGGGAATCAACAGTAGATTTGATGATACAGAATAATGGATCAGTGATCTGGAAGACAGAGTAGTAAAAATTACCCAAGCTGAACAGGAAAAAAAAAAAATGAGGATAGTTTAAGTGACTTCTGGGACAACATCAAGCATATTAACATTTGCGTTATAGGGTCCCAGAAGGAGAAGAAAGATAAAAAAGAGAAGAGAACTTATATGAAGAAATAGTAGCTGAAAACTTCCCTAACCCGGGGAAGGAAACAGACATCCAGTTCCAGGAAACACAGAGAGTCCCAAACAAGATGAACACAAAGAGGTACACACCAAGACACATATTTAAAATGTCAAAAATTAAATATAAAGAGACTCATAAAAGTATCAAGAGGAAAAACAACTAGTTACATATAAGGAAACTCCCATAAGACTATCAGCTAACTTTTCAGCAGAAGCTTAGCAGGCCACAAGGGAATGGCATGATATACTCAAAGTGCTGAAAACAAAAAATACAACCAAGAATACTCTACGCAGTAAGGTTATCATTCAGAATTGAAGGAGAGATAAAGAGTTTGACAGACAAACAAAAGCTAAAGGAGTTCACCACCAATAAACCAGCCCTTCAAGAAATGTTAAAGGGACTTCTCCAAGCAGAAAAGGCCACAACTAGAAGTAAGAAAATGAATAAAGAAAAAATCTCAATGGCAAAGACAAACATATAGTAAAAGGTAGTGGATCAACCACTTATAACTCTAGTAGAAAGGTTAAAAGACAAAAGTAGTAAAATCATCTGTATCTACAATAAATAGTTATGGGATACACAAAATAAAGAGATATAAAATATGCATCAAAACATAAAACGTGGTGTAGGGGTGGGGGGGGTAAAAATGTAGGGCTTTTAGAATCCCTTCAAACTTAAGAGATCATCATAAAATAGACAGCTATATACAAAGGTCATTATACATGAACCTGAAGGTAACCACAAACCAAAAACTGGTAAGAGATACACAAAAAATAAAGAGAAAGGAATCCAAACATAACACTAAAAATAGTCATCAAATCACAAGGGAAGAGAGACAAGAGAAGGAAGGAACAAAGAACAACTAAAAAAACCCAGAAAAACAATTAACAAAATGGCAATAAGTATATACCTATCAATTATTACTTTAAATGTAAATGGACTAAATGCTCCAATCAAAAGACACAGGATGGCTGAATGGATAAAAAAGTAAGACCCATATAAGAGACTCACTTCAAATCTAAAGACACACACAGACTGAAAGTAAAGAGATGGAAAAAGATATTCCACTCAAATGGAAATGAAAAGAAAGCTGAGGGAGGAATACTTATATCAGACAAAATAAACTTTACAACAAAGACTGTAACAAGAGACAGAAAAGGGAACGTCGTAATGATAAAGGGATCAAGTCAACAAGAGCACATGACACTTGTACATATCTGTGTGTCTGACACAGGAGAACTTAAATACATATAGAGAGCAAATATTAACAGACATACAAAGAGAAAGACAGAACACAACAGTAGTAGGGAACTTTAACACATTTTCATAAATAGACAGATCATCCAAACAGAAAAATCAATAAGGAAATACTGGCCTTAAACAACACATTAGACCAGCTTGACTTAATAAATATATACAGAATAGTCCATCCCAAAACAGCAGAACATACATTCTTTTCAAATGCACATAGAACATTCTCCAAAATAGATGACATGCTAGGCCACAAAACAAGTCTCAATAAATTTAAGAAAACTGAAATCATATTAAGCATTCTTTTCTGATCACAATAATTAGAAATCAATTACAATAAGAAAAATGGGAAAAACACAACCATGTGGAGGCTAAACAACATGCAACTAAACAACCAATGGGTCAATGAAGAAATCAAAGGGGAAATAAATAAATACCTTGACACAAATAAAAAAGAGACGGCCCAAATAAATAAAATCAGAAATGAAAGAGAAGTTACAACCGACACCACAGAAATACAAAGGATCATAAGAGATTACCATGAAAAATTCTATGCCAACAAATTGGACAACCTAGCAGAAATGGATAAATTCCTAGAAACATACAATCTTCCAAGACTGAATCAGGAAGAAATGGAAAATATGAACAGACTGATTACCAATAATAAAATTGAATCAGTAATCAAAAAACTCCCAACAAACAAAAGTCCAGGGCCAGACAGCTTCACAGCTGAATTCTACCAAACATTTAAAAAAGAGTTAATATTTATCCTCCTCACACTATTCCAAAAAGTTGAAGAGGAAGAATCACTACCAATTTTGTTCTACAAGGCCAGCATTACCCTGGTACCAAAACCAGACTAAGACACTACAGAAAAAGAATATATCCCTGATGTACACAGATGCAAAAATCTTCATTTGTTACAACTGATGAACCTACATCAACACATCATTACCACCCAAAGTCCATAGTTTACATTAGGGTTCATTCTCGGTGTTGTATATGCTATGAGTTTTGACAAATGTATAATGACATGTTTCCCCATTATAGTATCATACACAGTGGTTTCACTGCCCTAAAAATCCTCTATGCTCCACCTATCCATCCCAACCTCCTCCCTAACCCCTGGCAACCACTGATCTTTTTACTATCTCCATATCGTTTTGCCTTTTCCAGAGTGTCATATAGTTGGAATCATATAGTATGTAGCCTTTCCAGATTGGTTTCTTTCATTTAGTAATAGGAATTCAAGGTTGCTCTGTGTCCTTTTTTTTTCTGGGCTGTGCAGCTTGTGGGATCTTAGCTCCCTAACCAGGCATCGAAACTGGGCCCCCTGCAGTGGAAGTGCGGAGTCCTAACCACTGGACTGCCAGGGAATTCCCTCCTCCATGTCTTTTCATGGCTTGATAGCTCATTTCCTTTTAGTGCTGAATAATATGCCTTTGTCTGATGTACCACAGTTTATTTTACCCATTCACCTACTGAAGGACATCTTGGTTGCTTCCAAGTTTTGACAATTATGTAAAGTTTACTATAAACATCTATGTGCAGGTTTTTGTGAGAACGTAAGTTTTCACCTCCTTTGGTTAAATACCAAGGAGCAAAATTGCTGGGTTGTATGATTAGAGTATGTTTAGTTTTGTAAGAAACCACCAGACTATCTTCCAAAATGGCTGTACCATTTTGCATTCCCACCAATAATGAATGAGAGTTCCTGTTGTTCTACATCTTCACAAGCATTTGCTGTTGTCAGGGTTCTGGATTTTAGCCTTTCTGATAGGTGTGTAGTGGTAACTTGTTTTAATTTGCATTTCCCTAATGACATATGACGTGGAGCATATTTTCATGTTTATTTGCCATCTGTCTATCTTTGTTGGTGAGATGTCTGTTAAGGTCTTTGGCACATTTTTTAATGCAGTTGTTGTTTTCTTAGTATTGAGTCTTAAGAGTTTTTTATGTATTTTGGATAACAGTCCTTTATCAGATGTGATTGCCTTCTTTTTTAGGCTGAATAATATTCCTTTGTATGTATATACCAAACTTTCTTTATCCATTCATCTGTCAATGAATATTTAGGTTGCTTCTTGGCCACTGTGACTAACACTGCAATGAACATGGGTGTACAAATATCTTTTCAAGATCTTGTTTTCAATTCTGTTGTATTTACACCTGGAAGTGGGATTGTTGAATCATATGGTAATTCTATTTTAAACTTTTTGAGGAAGCTCCATACTGTTTTCCATAGCAACTGCACTATTTTATATTCCTACCAACTGTGCAAAGTTGTGCAACTGCACTATTTTATATTCCTACCAACTGTGCAAACTCCACATCCCCATCAACACCTGCTATTTTGGTATTTTTGATAGTGGTCATCCTCAGAGGTATAAGGTGATATCTCATTGTGGTTTTGATTTGTTTTTCCCTGATCATTAATGATATTAAGCATCTTTTCATATGTCTGTTGGCCGTTTATATGTTTTTTGAAGAAATGTCTATTCAAGTCCTTTGCCCGTTTATTAATCAGATTACTTGTCGAGTTGTAGGAGTTCTTTATATGTTCTGGATATTAACTCCTTAGCTGATATATGGTTTGCAAATATTCTCAGTAGGCTGCCTTTTCACTCTGTTGATTGTCTCCCTTGCTGCACAGAACACTGAAGGGTTTTGAGCAGAGGTGTGATATAATCTGAACAGCCTTTTTTAAAGATCATTCTGACTGCTGAGTGAAAAATGACTATAGGGAAACGAAAACGAAAGCAGGAAGATGAATTAGAAGAGAATGATGGATTTGACTAGGTTGCTGGTAATGGAGATAAAGCAGAGAGATTTGGATGTAGAAAGGACTTGTTTAAAAGGAATCAAGGATGATGTCTAGATTTTTGGCTTGAGAAACTAGGGAGACAGTGTTATTAGTGTCATTAACTGAGAGGATGAAGGAGAACAAAGGAAACAGATATGGCATGCCTAAGGCTCTGTCTTTGATCCTCTTCTCTTTCTTCACTTATGCCCTTGGTGTCTCATGCAGCCCCATGGGGTTTAAATATTATCTACCGGCTGACAACTCTCAAATTTCTATGTCCAGCCTACACCTCTTTCCCAGAATCCAGACTTGTCCATCCAATTGCCTATTCAATATCTCTACTTGGATATCACAAACCTAACATATTCTCATCTTCCCTAAACCAGTCTCTCCCATGATGGTCAATGGCACTAGAAGAATTTAGTTGCTCAGGCCCAAAGCTCTGGAGTCACATCCCACAACTAAAGCATCAGGAAATCGTGCTAGTTCTAACTTCAAAATATATCCAGAATCTCAAGATTTCTCCTCACCTCTACTGCTGCTGCCCTGATACAAGCCACAATTGTTTCTCCACCTGGATTTCTGCAATCACTCTTAATAGGTCTCCATGTCCCTGCCCTAGCCGTTCTATGTTCTTTTCTCAACAGAGATGCCAGAGAAATTCTGCTAAAATGTAAGTTGGATGTTATTCCCCTATACGATGACTCTCTATTTCACTCAGACTAAGAGCCAAAGCCTAAGCCTCTGCATGATTTGTCCACCACCACTCCCCTCCCCTCTCTAACCTCCTTTTATACTCTCCCCATCACAGGCTGTGCACCAGATACACTGGCCTCCCCGCTGTTCACCGGATACACTAGGTACCTCCTGACTTTGGGTCTTTGTTCTAGCTGTTTCCTTTGCCTGGTATGCTCTTCCCCCACATATCTCTACTTGACTAACTCCTTCCCCTCACCTTCAGCTCTTTGCTCCAATTTCAAGTTGACAATTAGGCTCACCTTGATCTCCCCACTTAAAGTTGCTACTTACTTCTCCCCATCGCTGTCCCCAAGCCCATCTCACCAGCACTCTCACCCTTTTCTACTTTTTTCTTTTTTTTCTACAGTACCTAACAATTTACCTATTATGTTTCTTATTTACTGCCTGTTCCTCCTTTCTAGATTATAAGCAACACAAGGGCAGAATATTTGTTATGCTCATTGATGGATATTCCAAGCACAAGAACAGTACCAGGCACATCGTATTCCTTCAGTAAATATTTGTTGAAGGAATGAAAGTAAGTAGGCTGGATCAGTGGGAAGTTAAGACTTCTGTTTTGAATGCATTAAATTTGAGATTCCCATTGACCATCCATGTGGAGATGTCAAATAGACTTTGTCTTCGTAAAATATATGTGCAGGTTTACCACTATCACAAGCCCAGTAACTTTGTCTTAACCTTTTTTCTTAGAAGGCAAGCTATCCATCTTTTGGTTTTCTCTTATCTTCCAGCATCTTGGCACTTACTTTGGGTCTGGAAGAAAAATGGTGAGATGCTGATTTTCACATCCCTACCAGTCACATTTCGTCATTAAGTGACGTAAGTCACCTTCAGTCATTGTTGACCTCTGATCATCTTTGGTAACTCTGACTCACATGTACACATGTGAACATACATATGTTATTCATTGTATATCATATTTATTAATCTCCAATATTTACTACTGTATTGGTCACAGTACAATGGTCATTGTAAATCATTAAACTAAGATTATAGGGATTTATAAATAGGAGACATATTTCCATTCAGAGTTTAGAGTCTTGGTGAGGAAAAGAAACACAGAACACATACAAATAATTTCAGAGCAATACAAATGTGAACTAATCTATTTTTCTGCAATATATAAAAGTTAATAGAAAAAAAATCTTCCCATCTACGGGAAAAAAAAACTTAATAGCTGAATTAAATTGCAAACACAGTCAACTCACGCTTTAATTATGCCAGAATGCAGTGAAGTAGACTACTTATAATACTATAATCACCAGGCTTGAGTCCTAGCATTCTTTTGTCTACCCCTTAATTGTCTTACTTCAGCAGTAATTTAAGAAATACTAGCTAACAGCAACAAGAAGACAAAGCTTACAGTCATATTTTAGAGTGTTATCTAATCATCTTTTTAGATGTAACTTTAATAGGACTGTAACTAGCCAGCTCCAATCAATAACACATACAAACATATGCCCAGGGTAAGGGGCGGGGAGGAAGGACAGAAGTCTTTTAAAAATAAGACCTAATTCTCAGAGAAGAAACTACATTCAGTGGCCTCTGGTCCTACAGATCACATTTTATATAAATAGTGATTTTGTAGCATATAACTTACGAACAATCTAAAACTAAACGTCTGGGCTTCTTGGTGGCGCAGTGGTTGAGAGTCTGCCTGCTGATGCAGGGGACACGGGTTCGTGCCCCGGTCCGGGAAGATCCCACATGCCGCGCAGCGGCTGGGCCCGTGAGCCATGGCCGCTGAGCCTGCGCGTCCGGAGCCTGTGTTCCGCAACGGCAGAGGCCACAGTTGTAGTGAGAGGCCCGCGTACCGCAAAAAAAAAACTTTTAAAAATCATCTAAAAAACTGGAAACAAATGGGATATTAACTGAGTTATGAATAATTTAAGATTTTTTTTCAAGATGCCACAAATAGGCATTATTTGCCATCTGTATTAAACTTCACATTATTTTTCCAATGCTAAATGTCAAAGACTGTATAATAAGTAATCTTAGCTAAGTAGCTGGTCCAGATCCGTTGTCTTGATTTTTTCGTTAACAGAAAACCTACTTATGCAAAGCTAGAGCTAGAGTTCACTGTCACAGGGAACACTGATCTGCAGATAGGCCTGACATTTCTGACAGCTGCAGCTACTACCAGATTCAGTTAATACATTTATTTTTTTAAGCTGATATGTTATGTGGCTCAACATAGACTAAAGGATAAAATGTCCGATTTCAGAACATTATCCAGTCAAAGAAAATTTTAATTTTGGGAATGAAACATTCACCACAGGCATATATCAAAGCAATATAGCACTTTATTAACAGTATAAAGGATCTGCTATTTATCTTACTCATTAACAATCATAAATAATCAAGCCTCTAAAATCCATTAGTCTCTTACTGGGCTATCTAAACCAATGACCTTCAAACTTTTTTATTCATAGGAAAATAATCTTGAAAAATTATGCAATATTTCACACATTTTAAAGTTGGTACCTAAAAGTTTTGATTTTAAATTTAAATAGTAACAATGTAATTTCTTGCATAATGTAAATTTTTATTTTTTAAATAAAGCCTTTACATTGTTATTTTAGGTGGATTCAAATAAATAAAAATACTACAGAGATTTGATTCCTAGAATCATCTTTTAAAACTTGCATGAACACTCTTCTTCAACAGGAGGGATTTTATAGCTTTCTTTTGTAAAAGAAACTTGAACTTTTATTTCCATTCCACTTGCTCCACAGATTGTTATTCAAATGGGACATACTTTTTTTTAATAGATCTTTATTGGAGTATAATTGCTTTGCAATGCTGTGTTAGTTTCTGTAGCACAACAATGAGAATCAGCCATATGAATACACGTGTCCCCATATCCCCTCCCTCTTAAGCCTCCCTCCCATCCTCCCTATCCCACCCCTCTAGGTCATTGCAAAGCACCAAGCCGATCTCCCCGTGCTATGCTGCTGCTTCAAATGGGATATACTTTTATGCCTGAAAGTCCTTCATTGATCATCCTATAATACTTCAATCTATAATAATATGTATGTATGCATATTTAAATTTCTCTTAATTTCCAATGACATTAATGCCCTATTAAATTTTTGTCTTCTAGATTGAATTATTGGGACTTCCCTGGCAGTCCAGTGGTTAAGACTTCGCCTTCCAATGCAGTGGGTATACCTGGTCGGGGAGCTAACTAAGATCTCACATGCCCCGAGGCCAAAAAACCAAAACATAAAACAGAATCAATACTGTAACAAGTTCAATACAGACTTAAAAAATGGTCCACATCAAAAAAAATCTTTATAGATTGAAGTATGACAATAACTACTGGTATACAATTTATCAATAAAGGCATAGTTTTATTATCAATTTCAATAAATAATAAACCTAACAGGTAATAATTACTGAAAATATATCTTTTCATGAGACGTTTCAGTGATGCTTTTATGATACCATTCAAGTAATCACCAAATTGTCCCTTTTGTTTTTGGTGCACTTTGTAAAACTCTGAGTTAACATATCATAGTGTGATTCAGATGGATAGAAAAAAATAGGCCTATCTTCAGTCAAGTGGAAGAAGAGGATATGAGATTGAACCTCAGCAGCCAGTATCTTTCTCAGGCATGGAAGATCTGGAAATTTATTTCCTTAAAGTTATCCAAACTAACTGGTCTCTTCCTCCTCCCCATACACACTCAGCTTGAAAACCACTGATTTAGACTATTTCCTCTACTCCCAAGGGAAACTGGCAAAGAAAGACGAAAGGTATATATTTTGTTTTTAAGCCTACCTACCAATCTAATTTTTCTATACTCAGAAAATATTGAATGCAATGTATTGTGAAAGCTATGATGTTTTCATTCCTTTACCAATATTAAAGAATAAGACTAAAAGTGTAATCACTAGGAATCTGTCCAGCACTACAACAAATTGTGATCAATACTAATTGTTATGGGTGGCTAAATCTTCTGATCAAAGAATCTATTCATACCCACTCAACTCCTTCAATCCATGTGTCTCACAACTAATTTTCGTATGCCTGAAGATACTCAATTCATCTTTATCATGGAACCAATCCCTATTACTGTTTTCACTAGAGAGATCTAGCTTTAAGGAGGTGGAGGGTATTTAAATAAATTCAACCATTCATTCAAAGATGGTGCACTAACAACTCACTCTTATGCCTCATGCAGAAAGCCAATGGAAAAAAAATATAACCAATGCTACAATGTTAAGACTTGAACATAGCAAGTTTTTTTTTTAACTTGCCTCAGTAGGCCAACTATAAAGTATCAAACTGTATGACACAAGAACCCCATAAACCTTTCACAGAAAAAAAAAATGCAATGTATTTTTTTCATTAGGAAAAGCATTTTAGCATGCAGGAATATAGATAGGCAATTTCTATTCTATATTTAAATTTGGAGCTTACTGTTATTTCTTTAATAAAACTACTTCAAGCTGGGATGAAGTGAGAGAGTGGCATGGACATATATATACTACCACATGTAAAATAGATAGCTAGTGAGAAGCAGCTGCATAGCACAGGGAGATCAGCTCAGTGCTCTGTGACCACCTAGAGGGGTGGGATAGGGAGGGTGGGAAGGAGACGCAAGAGGGAGGGGATATGGGGATATATGTATAGCTGATTCACTTTGTCATACAGCAGAAACTAACACACCATTGTAAAGCAATTATACTCCAATAAAGATGTTTAAAAAAAAAGAATGTGGTGGAATAAAATTAAAAAAAAAAAAACTACTTCAAGGCATAGTGAAAAGTTCTCACAACTTTGACTTTTGTGAACAATTTATTTATAAATAAGTGGGTTATTAAATGATAATTTTGCACTCCTTGAGATATTTTTAAAAGCTAATGAGTATGATGGTCATAAAAAATTTTAAGTGGAAGATCTGCATTAAATGAATGGAAAAAACAGAGATTGCCCTTGAAAGAATTTTTCCCATATTCCTGGTCTTTAAATTCAAGTTTGCTTTCACCAAATCTTAACTGAACTTGGTCTTCATATTCTGAACAACTTATCTTATGAAAATCTATTTCCTTCACCACTCCCACTGAATATACATTTGCTAATGATATGATTCTACAAAGTTAAACTACATTACACAGTCCTGTATCTGTTTTCAGTTTTGTCTAACTTGGTCAACACTCTCTCTCAGGCAGGTCTTTGAACTGTATTTTCCTTTGGTTTTTTTGTTGTTGCTGTTGTTTTTAAGTACTTTCCTATTTTCTACCACCTGTATTAAAAAAAGCACATCTAATTTTTAGACTTTGGATCTGAAGATTTAGGGGCCATATCCTAAAACAGTGTTTGGTTCTCAACCTTGATGAAAGTCTACTATTACATTACAAAATATACAAGCACATTGCTCCTAAAGGTTAGATTTTTATATGAAGCTATACTTCAGTTTACTAAAACAAACAAACTTATGACTCAAGCAGAAGAAAAAATTCTGTTTGAGTATCATTTTAAGTTTTTGCTTTCCTTTTAAATGAGGTGGCACTCAGATAAAAGAGAGAAAGAGAGAAAGGAAGAAAGATTCAAGTAGCTCCTTAATGTACAAGATCAGATAAAACCAAAAGCCCTTTATTAATGCACATTTGATTATCAATAGTATTCTTAAAATATGAACAGGCTGAGAATATCTAAACTGTTGGCATTCCTTAAAGAAAACATCCCAGTACAAAATGCCAGAAGTACATTCACTTTGGAGATGAAAAAGCACCCATCTGTTCATATATATATATATATTTTTTTTTTTTCCCCCAGTTGAATTTCTGGCTCCAAGCAATTAAATGATGCTAGGAAACAATATCAATTCAATTTTCAAAATCAGGCACACTGCCATATGCTTTCCACATATCTCATAATGCCTAAATCTCTTTATAATCTTGACCTCTTTCCCAAGCTCCAGAGCCTATCTCCCAACTGTACATCAAGTATTTATAACTAGTACATCCAGTACCTCCTCACCTCCAATTTTCACTCCTCTCACATCTAAAGAGAAAACACACACACACAAACACACCCCTTCCAATTAGTTTTTCCCCATTTCCATTATCATTCTTACTTATCCAGGCTCAAAATCTCCAAGTTATATCTTTAATTCTTTCTTTGCCTTGACACTCTGTTCTACTATCTAACTGACGGTGAATTCTGCAACTCTTCTTGCACAATTTCTTATATATCTCATACTCCCTTTTCATTCCCATGGCATCCCTCTAGATAAAGCCCATATCTCCAAAAAAAGACCTTACTCCAAATAACCGTAAAAACCTCCCTAGTCTCACTTCCTGTAGGAACCTTTCCCTGCCAATACATTTTGTATAAAGATAACTACAAAATGCATAGCACCACACTGTCCTTATCAAAGAATTCACACTCTAGCAGAAGACACAAAAAACAACATAAGTAGATAAGCATTACACTGATGTTAAACAAAATGTTCTAGGAAGGTAAAAGTGACAGTTACTACAGGGGAGGTTTTCAGAGAAGGTTACAGTTGAACTGGAGAAAAGCATTTCAGACAGAGAATAGCCTAGTATGTGAAGGTTCACATTTTGCACGAAGGACAAGTCATTCAGTGGTAGGTGAAAAGAAGGAGAGAAGACTAGAAATGTAGGCTTGAGTCAGACTGTGAAAAGTTTAGACTTGCTCCAATTAAAATGTGAAACAAGCAAAGATATAAGAATGCTTTAAGTTTTAGTGTGTTTGCTAGTTTGCTTTTAATATGTAAATTTTAAAACAAAAATTAACACAAGCACTAATAGAACTAGACACATCTACCTTAAGTGTGACAAATGGTAAATGACTTATCATATACACTTTGGATTAGTAAACAGACTCTGCAGGAAAATTAGATATGAGGACAGTATTTTGTACATGTTCATTAGGTCAGATTGGTTTATGTTATTTAAATCCTCTGTGTCCTTACTGATATTTTTGTCTTCATGATCTAACAATTACTGAGAAAGGCATGTTTAAAATCTCCTACTGTATTTATGGATTTGTCTATTTCTTAATACCAGATATTATATTTCTTCAGTTCTGTACCATCCATTTCATTTTTTTAAATTTTATATAGATTCCAATTTCCTGGTGTCATAAGAATTACGACATAATGCCCTATTTAATGACACAGAAAATGCTGCACAAGAATAAGCTTTTCAGTCCATTTTTGGACCAAATCTAACTAACCTTTTATGCTGTTCAAAACAGTTTGGTAATTATTTTCCCCAGGCTCTTTCCTTTCTGTCAGCAATCTACTTAAAGCCAAACACACCTCAGTATTTAAGAGCACATCAGTGCTACTCAGTCTGACCTCCACTTTACGCAGAGAATGGCTGCCCACATGATCAAAGGAGTTTAAAGTCGCACCAAAAAACCTGAATTAGTTACAGATATGTTATCTGGTCACATTTCCTAGCTCTCTTCTCTTTCTAGGTGGTTACTTGCCCTTTTAAAAATTTCTGTAAGTTGAAAGAGGGCAATTCTTCAAAGTTGACTGAAACTATAATTCAGTTTCATTAGGTTTGCTTTGGAATAAACATATTAAACCATCAGATGATTTTTATAATGTCTGCAAAACCATGAAGAAAGAAAATAATAAAGAATGGTAAACAAAAGGCATACAAATCAGCACATTGTGGTTAAAAAAAAAAAAATAGAAGAAGGCCTGCCCCGTGAATAAGTTCAGCTTAGGCTCTCACAGTAACAGGCTTTAGCAGAGGAGCATGACTGTTCACAGGCCTTATTAGGATAGTCATTCCCTAGACGGATCCTGAGGTTTGAGAGACATGTTGAGAGAAGCAAGGCCACCCACGTAGGCAGCTAGATATGCTGAATCAACCCTGGCAATGAAGGTGAAGGTGGTGCGGGCAAAATTACCTCACATCTCTATCTGATCCCCGAGAGCAGGAATTGTTTCTGTTTTGCTCACACTGTACCCCATCACTTAATATAGTGTATGGGATGTGGCAGGTGCTCAGTAAATATTTGCTAGGTTAATAAATGATTCCGCACCAGTTATTTCTTCTCTAAGGCCTTGATTTCCTATAAAGCAAAAGGGTTGGACTAGATCAATATATTCATTTTCAGCTCTAAACTTCTTTGAGTTAGAATTTTTAAATACATCACATAAATGTCAGTCAAGTTATTCCAGGACATCCGGGTCTGAATATATGCCTAGTCACAAGGTTTCACAACATCTTATCGCAGTCCAAGACAAACAATGAATGTACCCTGTTGAAACTACTGAAACTTAATACTTACGTATCATGGGTGCACATATATGTTGAAACTTATAAAACTGTACACTTTAAATGTGTCCAGTTTATTGTATGTCCATTATACCTTGATAAAGCTATTAAAACACACACACAAAAGAAACTACCGAGACTGCTCAATATTGCTAAGGCAGTAAGAGATATAAGCTACCTATTGTAGAAATAAAATATGCCTGACCATCCAGCTAAAACAGGAGAGAAGTAGATGCTCATAAAAACAATAATAATGGCAATGGCAAAATTTAGCTCCTTTAGATGTCTGAAGACTCAGAAAAACCCGTTGCCTGGCTTAACCAAGTAATCTTACTATGAAGGAAGCACACTTACTTTTTAAATAGTATAACATATATTTACCTTCCTTAATTATGTCAATTAGAAACTACTTTCTAATCTTTTACAACTTTCTCCAAAAATGAAAATTTAATTATTTTTTAGTCCATTATTTTAAACAGTATCTCAAATAATGAAGCAACTTGACTACATCACAAAACCACTAGTTCATGAAATCAGGTTTTATTAAATATACTTGCTAAAGGGAATTCCCTGGTGATCCAGTGGCTAAAACTCTGTGCTTTCACTGCAGACGGCATAAATTCAATCCCTGGTCGGGGAACTAAGATCCCACAAAAAAAAAAAAAAGAAAGAAAGAAAAAATAGAAATATATTTGCTAAAGATTGAAATGAGATTAAACATTAAAGTATGTCCTTTATCTTTAAAATTTTTTAATGGTTTTCAAACCACCTCTAATTGTTCCGGGCAGAAAGTTTGGCTTCTAAATATTTCAAAGCCCTTTCTAAATAGTTCAAATCACTAGTTATATATAAGAAACACTGGTAGAAACTATACGGGAATAAGAAGACTCTAGAAAGTAACAAGTCCTCAAACTTAGCACCCAATTTGTGTACACTTGGCTTGACATAAAAAGTCAAAGAGTTATTCAAATATTTATATGAAGGCACATGAAGAGAAACGTCGTAACATACTTTATAATGTGACTAACTGCCAACAACAAGGTAAGGGGAAATCTAAGGCATTCACCGTGGGCAGATTCTAAGAAGAGAAAAAAAGTTTATACTGATGACTTTTCCATAGATTGACTTGTTCCTTCTGATTACTCTTAATTAAATTGTCTAAGCCTGGGCATAAAAATGAAAAAGTCATTATTCAAAGGATACCAAAAGTTTAAAAAGAACAATAGCTGTTTTTGTAACATTTAAAAGAAAAGGTAAACAATTCAAGCTTACTTTAACATAAACATAGCATTTCATGAGAAATTGCTGGTGGATATGTAAAGTAGTACAGCCACTGTATAAAAAGCTAAATACAGAATTACCATATGACCCAGCAATTCCACTCCTGAGTATTTGAAAAGATTTGAAAACAAGGACTCAAGTAGATACTTGTACACCAACATTCATAGCAGCATTATTCATAGTAGCTAAAAGGTGGAAACAACGGATGACTGGATAAATGAAATGTAGTATATACATACAATGGAATACTTCTCAGCCATAAAAAGAAATGAAGTTCTGATACATGCTGCAAAATGGATGAACCCTGAAAATGTTATGCTAAGTGAAATGAGCCAGATGTAGAAGGACAAATATATTAACTCTAGTTATATGAAATATCTAGAATAGGCAAATTCACAGAGATAAAAAGGAGATTAGAAGTTACCAGTGGCTGGGGGTGGGGGTGGGGGCGGTGGGAAATGAGTGGGGAATAGGGAGTTTTTGCTTAATGGTTACAGAGTTTCTGTCTGGTGTTTTTAAGGTTTTGTAAGTAGACGGTAGTGATACAGACGTACAACATTGTGAATATAATTAATACTACTTAATTCTACATTTAAAAATGGTTAAGGGCTTCCCTGGTGGCGCAGTGGTTGAGAGTCCGCCTGCCGATGCAGGGGACGCGGGTTTGTGCCCCGGTCCGGGAAGATCCCACATGCCGTGGAGCGGCTGGGCCCGTGAGCCATGGCCGCTGAGCCTGCATGTCCGGAGCCTGTGCTCCGCAACGGGAGAGGCCACAGCAGTGAGAGGCCCGCATACCGCAAAAAAAAAAAAAAAAAAGGTTAAAATGTCAAATTTTATGATATATATATTTTTTTAAACCACAATTTTTAAAAAACAGCATTTCACAATCATCCCACATATTAAAATACAAAGGGAAAATGTGCCTTTATGTAAAATGGAGAGAAGTGGTGGTCATCACATTAACCAAGCTGCCCAACTTGGCCACTTGCAGCCTCACTTTACGTGCCTCCTGATGGGATTGATATAATGATCTTGCTGGAAATTCTGACCTGATCATCTTATCAGGAAGAAAGCAGCATATCTAGAATATGGGACATTCTGTAGGACAACTGGCCTGGACACTTCAGAAGTTTCACCATCATTAAGAAAAGAGACTGTTGATATGACTGTTCTAGATGGGGGAAACTAAAAAAACACAAGAGCCAAATGCAATGCTGGGACCTTGACTGCATCTGATCTGGAAGAAAAGGAGCTATAAGAGATACTTGGGGGATAATAGAGGAATTTTGAGTTATGAACAGCATGTGTGATGATAGTACTGAATTACTGTTGATTTCTCAGTTACAATAATGGTACATGGGTTATACAAGAGAATGTCCTTGTACTTAGGAAATACATACTTGGGAGGTACTTACAGGTGAAATGTCATAAAATCTGCAACCTACTTTTGGATCATTTGGCAAAAGAGTGTGTGTGTGTGTGTGTGTGTGTGTGTGTGTGCGCGCGCAGACACGTGAGAGGGGTTAGGAGGGGGAACATTTGGGGTAAGATAACAGTTGGTGAATTTAAATGAAGGATATACAGGTGTTCATGTAGTTTTCTTTCAATTTTACTGTGGGTTTGAAATTTTCAAAATTAAAAAACAAAAGATTAAGAAAATCAGAATTCAGACTTCCCCAGTGGTCCAGTGGTTAAGACTATGCGTTTCTCATGCAGGGGGCACAGGTTTGATCCCTGGTCAGGGAACTAAGATCCCACATGCTGTGCAGCGCAGCCAAAAAAAAAAAAAAAATCAGAATTCCTCAAAATTTCCTCTTTCCACCAGAGTATATTTAGGAATGCTAAATGAACACGGGGGGAAATATAGCATATTCAGGGCTTTACATACCTTCCACATCATACCAATGCGCACCATTTGTGATCCCATCTTTGAAAGTCTCATCTTCATCTCCAGGACAATGAGGGGCACCAGTTTTCATTATGGGGTGGTTTGAAGCATAGGCTTTTGCCAAGTATTTAAATACTTCATCATCTGAGGTTTTGCTATAGATTCCAGTAGCCTTATGTTCTGGAGAATCATCAAAAGGATAGCTTGCTACCACCGAGCCACCATGCAGATTTCCAGAAAGCACAAACCTTTGAAAACATAACCAAATCACATATCACTTTTTAAAGGGAACAGAAAACATGTATTTTAAAATTCTACATCTTTTATAAATGAACTTAGATATTCCTCTCGACACCTAGAAGACAACTCTATCAGCTGTTAGACTAACAACAATAAAAAAAAAAGAAAATGGAAAGAAAGTATTATTAACTCAATAAATTTCAAACAGTTTTTACAGTCCAAGTTAACTTCAAATAACTTTAAATAATTTCCCCATCACTGAAAAAAATAGCTGAATAACAGAGTGTAAATTTATGTCAGGAGACGTCTTATTCAGGGAACTGTAAAATCATGTATTAAGTTGAACAATATGAACTTGCCACTATTCAACCATGTCTTGACCTACAAAAATTACAATTTCATAGAGTTCAATCTAATTCTTGTACTTCATATTGTGTTAATTTCATAGAAAGCATGGCTGGCATAAATAAATATTTGTTGAATATACGAGTTAGGTTAATAAGTTTCATGCTTTTTATATTACTGTCCAGAGAGAAATTTTAAGATAGGGAGTCTAATTTAAAACAGGATGTGCTTTGCCTCATTCCATTTTCACAGTATACTAAATTCACATTTTCAGGAGAGAAGCCATAGTTGAGAAAATTCAGCGGGGGAAAGACCTGAGCTGCTTTCAGATAAAAACAATACAGCACATTGCATCACTGTAAAAGCAGCTCTCTTTCTAGGTGCAAGGTTCCTGGTTGGACCATTAAAAAATAAACTGACATGGAGACAAGGCTGCTTCTATAAAAGAAACATTTTAAACTTTTTGCATTTTTATTGATACTTTTAAGCGAACCCATTTACAATTTGGTCAAATTTATAGATATAGAAATACTGAAGAATGCCTTTTATGGTAAAAGGTAAAGGCAAAAACATGCCGAAGTCCTATTTATACATTTTTCTCTCAGGTAACAGTTCAAACCATTACTATGAGTGGAGATTAAACACTTTTCTCTTTGCACTCAAAATTAGATTTTTTGCTTCTGCCTTTTTGTGGCTGAAATAAACTGACCTACAGTAATTCTAAAGGGGGTTGATTTATAACATTTCTTTCTATATGTTTGAAAGAAAATTAAGTCTACGATATGTTTAATTTGAAAGGTTAAGTATGATCAGTACCTCCCAGAGGAGGTCAAACAATGAAAATTACTTGTAACAGAGAATCTATTCATCAGAAGACAGAATTTAGCTGATAAAGACAGTGATTAAACACCAGAATAGACTATGAAAGAAGACTAGTTTTACATAATTAAAATTAGCACAGTTCTAGATACTAGAGGGGAATGCCATTTGGTATAGTGGCAATAGCACAGGCTTTAAAACCAGGCAAATATGAGTAAGAACATTTGGTTTTGCAGACATGTCACTCACTAGTAACATGATCAGGAGAAGTTGCTGCCTCTAAATCCATTGAACCCCAGTTTCTCTCTCATCTGTAAAATGGGGATTAATGCTACCTGCCTCCCAGGGTTGTTACAAGAGTTAAATAAGATAATACATGTACAATTATCTTCCAGCACAATGACTGCTTTATAGCCCCTGCTCAACAAATGTTCATTCCTTTGGAGACCTCTAGCATCCTGCTTAGAGAATCACTGCCTTACAGACTATAATTCTACTCACCAGTTCCAATGCTACAATGTTACAGAAACAAAAACTAAGCATCTATTCTAACTCCAATTTACCCATCCCTCCTCCATAGCAAGTTATTAACAATTTACTTTTTGGTTTCTAGGCCTAAAATAATTTAAGTACTTCCCCACCACCACCCCACACTGACTTTGGGAAAGTTACAAGAAGGCTGGCCCAGTTCAGACAATCAACTGAGCAACAAATTTTCTTGAGTGCCAACTATAAGCCAAATGTTCTATAGGCACTAAGGAATATATTAGTGAAGAAACAAATACAAAAATGCCCTCATGGCATTCATAGTCTAGTGGGGAAAAAAAAAAAGGGTAACTGAATATTCTAAATAAGTGAAGCATGTTACTTTATACATGTTCAATTAAAATTTTAAATTCCACGATTCTGTATTAAATGCTGTTTTTCACTTTGACATTTCTACTAACACTTCTCAGAAATACTGTTAAAATGGCCTAACCAAATACTTTTAGAACAATGAAATATTTGCAATCTACTTGAGTGATAAAATTAAATTATTAGATTTTCCTTACTCTACTCACATAGTTTTAAAAGCACCAATGCCACTCTGGTAAGGGCGATTTCAAAAGAAAGTGATATCTATTATAGTGGTTGTAAGATTATTTCTTTTAGTCTTTGTCAAACCAACTTTGTATATCGATCCAATTTTATTTTAAGGGTATTTTATGGTTTCCAATCAAATCAATTCTCTTAAGTGTTTCTCACACTTGACTTCAATATCATATATCATTCCTTGTGTAAGATTTAAAGTAACTGGTAAATATATCATAAAAATTATAAACAAGAGTCTGTAGATATTAAAAAGTCAATCTCCAAGTTAACTTTATTATGGTCCCCAGATAACCCTGTAAATAACTTCAAAAAATTAAGAAAACTTGATGTCTGATAAACTAAATTCTAAAGGTTTCAGGAAATTGTAGCTATACACCTACCCCAACAATATGATAATGCTTTTCACAAACATACACAAAAAATCATTTATATGCTAATCTCCTATTAAAGTCTAAGCAGGTATATTTAATTAAAGAACTGTGCCAAAAATATGAGGGTGAAGTAAACTATAAAATCTTTATTTTAATGATGGAGTTAAAATCTTGTATATTTTCTTGAGCAGATGAGTCAATTATCAGTAGTACAAAATCATGGATTGGATGAAGTATAAAGTGAAACAAAGAAAATAAACTCCACTTTCCCAAGCAGGAGGAAATGAGTGTTAAATTGTTACATATCCAAAACAACAACAAAAATCTATTTCTAATACAGCTGGGTGAATAGGATATCAAGAAATTATTCAAATGATTTATTTCACGAAATACATTGAAAAAGGTAATTTCCCTGTACAGACGGATGTCTGTGGTTTTAGAATTTCCTATCCATAAAGCTGTCTCTATATATTTAGGAATCAATCTCAAATCGTGTATGTGCTTGCTTTTTTTACTTTATTCACATATCAATGTCGCTTGTTACTGATTAATCATTAAATAATATGCATCTTGAGTTATTTATGATTGAGGATGGAAGGATGTACTTTTCACCCTATATACTCACATACTTTCCCTTCTGATTAGAGTTACATTTGAAAAGAGGGCGGATATGATTAGGGTAGTCCATAGCCACAAAATAGAGCCGCTTCCTTTGTAATACCAACTGACACAGATGAGCTTTTAAAATCTTCACAAGCTCCTATCATTGAATAGCCAGCCCAGACCATAACTTTAATCATTAAATACTGGTGATATGAAAGAGTTATCCAAAGAGCACATTTTTGGTCCTAGATTTAAAATTTAAAGCTTTCAGTATAGTCTCAAGGTGACTTGCACCAAGACAAAGCTCATTTTTATTTCTGGTCACAGCAGAAGTAATACTGAATAGAAAAATCTACTCACAGAATTTACATCCCTGCAAAGGTCATGATGGGGCTTTTTAAACGTGTCCTTCAAGCAATGCAAACAGTGAATTTGATATATCATCTCAGAAAGGCCTTGGCCATCATAGCTTCTGACAATAAGCTGTATGTTAAAGTCACACTTCTTATGTAAATGTTCAGAGGTCCTGACACCATTATCTTTATTTTTTTAAAATTTATTTATTTATTTATCTATTTTTGGCTGCATTGGGTCTTCATTGTTACACTTGGGCTTTCTCTAGTTGCAGCGAGCTGGGACTACTCTTCGTTGCAGTGACCGGGCTTCTCATTGCTGTGGCTTCTCTTGTGGCAGAGCCCGGGCTCTAGGCACGTGTGCTTCAGAAGTTGTGGCACGCAGGCTCAGCAGTCGTGGCTTGCGGGCTTAGTTGCTTTGCGACATGTGGGACTTCCCAGACCAGGGCTCCAACCTGTGTCCCCTGCATTTGCAGGCAGATTCTTAACCACTGCGCCACCAGGGAAGTCCCGACACCACTATCTTTAAAGGAAAAATCTTCCCAGAAAGCATGTGAAATTAATACCTACAAGGGATCTCAGAAGGAGTGAAGTGAAAGGTAGGAGATAAAAAGAATCTAGAATTATCATAATGGCCATGAATTTTTCAAGGTCTGCTATATATTCTGAACCTTGTAGAAGAGATGATTCCAAGTCCTAAAGGGAAACTTCTTTGCTCATTATTGCTTGTATCTTATCTGTCACTCAGATATCTTCTTCAAATCAGGATGGAAAGATTAATTGCTTCACAAGCCTTATGAAGACACAAAAATGGGGATATGCTGGCAAAGCCGATGCTTGACAAAAGGAAGAGGTGCATGGTCACTTCAGATATTATTCCATCTGGAATAAGTTCCTTCTTCCTTTATTCCTCTCCTCCACCTTTTTGCTGAAAATCCTACCCATCTCTCAAGACTCAGTTCAAGTTCTACCTTCTCCACAGAGATGACCCATATTATTGTAGCCCACACACATTTTGCCAGTAGGAACAATTCCTGTAAGGTTTAACTGGGTACATAAACACACCATATATATATTTATAATATTTTCTTGTTATACACCAATTTCTTCAGGTCCTCGTGCTTCCTTTAAGTTTTTAAATCTCACAGAGCGGTTACTAACACTTAAGGTGTCTATTAAGTGTGACAATTAGCCATTTGGCCCTGGCCCACTAATAATGTGCACAAGTGGCAGCAGAAACCCTTCAGAGTCTAAAATGAAGCTGCTTACAGATGAAGGTTCCAGATCTGTACAAGTTCTCCAGCCAGCCATACCTATATGCTCCACAGCTGAGTCAGAGGTAAAGACTGGAAGTGAATCAGTTTCTGTTAAATAACCAAGAAGAAGACCCCGGGAGTGTCATCTGTCATTTCTAGGCTACAGTCTCCCTCCATGCCCGTTAAGAGCACTGACTAAATGCGTGAGTTGAAGTCCCAGCTACAGAACAGGGATGTTAATGCTGTCTGTCTCATCAGGTTGTGGCCAACATAAACTGAGATCATGCAATCCACGGAAAGGGCTTAGCACAGTGCCTGTAGTAATAAGATAATCGCAATCTTGTCAGTTTATGTATAAAATAAGTGAGCTGACCTAGGTCATCCTTAATGTCTCTTCCGTCGCTCATATTCTACGATCCTGTGAGAACAGGGGCCAGGATGCTAGAAGAGTCTCCCCTCCAGCCAAACAGCGCTCTCTGCATCCTTTGAACAAATGACAGCCTCTAGGCAGCGCTTCTCGGACAATTAGCCGGACAGGAGGCTAAGCGGCCTGGGCCCTGTCCCCGTTACGGGGTGTCGCTCTCCGCCCTCACTACCCCCGTCCCTTAGGCCTGAGAGCACCGTTTGAGCGCTTACTGAGTGCTGGACCCAGCCTCTGCTCTGGAGGCTCACTTGGATGGAGAGGGGGTGGGGGGGAGGAGGCGGCGGTGGAGGGAGGACAACACTCACTTGTTCCTGCGGATCCACTCGATCAGGGCGCGCACCTCGGGCACGTCGTCCAGGGACGGGGGCTCACCGGTGCTGAACTGGTCCGGGAAGCTGCGGTTGAGGTCGCGGCCACGGCTGTTGTCGCGGCCGCTGGCCCCGGGAGGGCCGCTGACGCTGAAGCCGCAGTCGCCCTCGTGGGCGCGCTCGAAGCCGTCGGGGTTGAGGCTGGGCAGCAAGTACACGTCAGTGGTGTTGAGCAGGCGGACCAGGCGCAGGTCCCCGCGGCGGTAGCCAGCCGCCAGCTCGCGGGCCAGGTAGACGAGCACCTGGCGCGAGACGGTCTCGTCGCCGTGCATGTTGCCCACCAGCTTCACCTGCGGCCGGCCGGGCAGGAGCGGCCCCGCCGCGTCGGGCCCCGTATCGCCGTCAGAAGGCGGCGGCCCCAGGCCCGCCGTGAGGCGCAGCACCCACAGCGGCCGGCCCTCCACCGAGCTGCCGATGCTGAAGAGGCGGGCCAGGCCCGGGGGCCCCGCGGCCGCCGCCTCCCTCAGCGCCAAGCCCAGCTCCTCTTCGTGGTAGTAGCGGTTGAACTGGCCCTTGACCGCCTCGGCGCCCGCGCTCGTCGTCGTCGTCGTCGCCTCCGCCTTCTTGATGTGCGCTGCCCGGGCCGGGCTCCGCAGCAGCAACAGCAGACACAGCAGCAGCGAGACGCGCCCTGGCCGCCAGGGCGGCCGCGCGTCCCAGCCTCTCGCCATCTTCCAGCAGCGCTGCAAACCCGGACCCCGTTCCCTCGGCTCCGCGCTCCGGGAGGCCTTGGCCAGCCGGATCCCCTCCGCTCCTAGCAACTCCATCCCGCCCTCCAGGCCGCAGCCAATCGCGGGCGGCCCTGCTGCGGCGTCACGCCGAGGGGCGGGGCTGTCCTTAAAGTAGCCGATTCCCTCTGGGCGTGCCTTCCTTCTCTCGGGGAAGAGTTTGGTCGCTCTCTTCTTCGGTCTAGGTTCCTGTCGCTCTCTTTCCCTCCTCCCCGTTTCCCTTCTGCGTTTGCTCCGCTTCTCCTCTACTCCCTCAGTCTCTTCTTTCTGGCTTACCCCTTAAATTCTCACCCCTTTTTCTCTGAGTACTCTCACTAGCTTCTTTCCCATCTTTGTTGCAGCTTTTCCTAGCGGCGCTTTAACGCTTAGAACCGAGAATTGAAAGAATCAAAAGGTTAGAAAGACTCAAAGGACTCGAAAAAATCCAAAGGTTCTAAAGAATCTACCTTGGAAGAGCTAAAAGACGCCTCAGCCCTTTGCACCTTGCACCCCTTCCATCGGAGTCTGTCGCCCAGCGCCTCGGCAGCGGTTGAAGAGACTGGGACACTTGGAGTGGCAGAGGGCTCACTACCTCATTTCAGTTTTTAGTCTCTATGTTGAAAGAAGGTGTCTCCTTTATGTACAGTGGAAATCTGCTATGTAGTAGGCTCCCTTTGTGTTAATGGATATATTTCTTTGGTGTTACCCCAGTTTATTTCACTGCCATTGGTTCCTGTGTGTGCTGTTCTCAGCCCTGTAGGCAGATTTCATTTCATGATTCACTTGCCCACCTCTCACACCTCTCCTGAGCGAGATACTTGTTTAACTGTGGCCTTAGAATAACATTTTGAAAGCAGCAGGTATGACATTTCTGGAGACACTTGCTTGGTGTGAATAATTCCGGAACGCCTCAAAACTGACAAGTACCCTGTTTTATCATCTGGAGAAGAGGCCTTTAAACTGGTCTTCAAAGTAGGCTTAAATCACTTTAACTTGAAAAAACACAAAACCTCACAATCCTTTTATCAAGTGTGAAATTCTACCCAACAAAGAACATAATTACAATAACTGTTCTGGTTCCTTCTTTCAGAGCCAAGCGATTCAAATCTCCTTCCTTGAACTATGATTGAACCCTAATATGAATAGTAAAGAGTTCATTCATTTATCAGATTTTTACTGAGCAACTATTGTGTGCTACAGCTACGTGCTGGTAAGCAATTCACTCTGCTCAGTTAGAGGTTGGATACAGTTTGTGATAAGTGGTACAATATGGATATGGGGGCCAGGTGAGGGAAACCTCATTCAACCCAAGGAGGAGTAAGGGAGAAAGAGAGAAACCAGGGGAGGAAGGGAGGTATTCTGGACAGAAGGAAGAGCAAGCGCCGAAGGCTTGAGAGCAAATACTGCACATTCTGAGAACTGCATGCAGAGCAGGATTGTGAAGGAGCTCACAGGTATGGAGGACACAAGCCAGAGAAGCAGGACCAGAACCCAAAAAGCCTCACAAGCCAGACTCTGGGGAGCACTTGATCTGTAAGACCACGGAGAGCCACTGACGGATTTTAAGCTAGTTTAGAAAAATCCCTCTGACAGTAACATGGAGAATGGAGTGGAAGGACTAAGACTCGAGACCAAGAACCCTGTAAGGAAGATATAATCCGAGAAGAAATGAGGCTCTTAACCCTCAAGGACAGTGCCAGTGGAGGTAGAAAGAAGGAAATGGATTTGAAAGACCTTTAGGAGAGAAAGTGGACAGGATCTGGTGACAGAGAGAGACAGAGGGTTGTAGGCTGACTTCAGGTTATAGCCGAAGCAACTTGCAGGTGTTCACTGAGGTGTAGGACAGGAGAAAGTGCGGGTTTAGGTGAAGATGATGACTTTAGCACAGTCACTCTGGTCCTGTGGGCTCCTCTTCTCCTCCCTGCCTGTTCGGTTTAGTGCGCCTTTTACACAGCAGCTGCAACTCATCAGAAACAAAGCCCCAACTCTGTACAGAGACCACTGCTCCCTTCCCCCCTCCAACCCGGAGTACTTAATCATTACACTGTGTACTTTTAGAATAATCCAAATCAAAGAAGCCCCAGGGGACATGTTAACCTCTAATCAAATATTTCCTTTTCTACCATTTTCACTCTCCTTTGAAGCCTCTTCCTGCCAACTCACTCCTGCAGCCTCACCTAGTGAGGCAATAAATAAACGTGTGAAGGCAGTGAAACAATGGGATGTAACTTGAGCCACCACCCTCCCAGGAATCCCTGGGCTTCCTGCCTTGTGATTGTAGCCTCTTTTGGGTCTGGAGTCTCCATCCTAAGCAGGTACCCTGTGCTGGTGGTTAGAAATGAAACCCAAAGCTCCCAACCCGGTCACTGCTCACTGGAGGGGAAAACTCCAACTAAATAACTCCAGCTGCCCCTGAGAAATCTTAACCTTGTGACAGGTGTCCCTTTTCTCCTTCCCACAAGGAAAGTCTTGGCCTCACAAGTGAGGGAACTTGGGGAAAGGCTTCCGGTTCACAGAAGCAGAGTGGTAATGACCTGGATTTTTGGAAACAGGGCAGAGCTTTTGAATGGCCTGCCCGACTTCAACAACCACTTTTTCTAAAAAGACTCTTAGGTAATTGAAGCACACCATAGATCATGAACCTGTAAATGTCACACTGTCTGGCAGAAACACCCACAGACTGACACATTCAATTTGGCAAATGTTTATGGAGCACCCATCTAGTGAAAGGTCTGCTGTGCTGGGTGCAGGAGGATTGGAAGATGAATGAAGGATTGTCCTCTTCTAGGAGGCCAGAGTCTAGTAAGGGAGATATAACATAGACAGGACAGAATATTCCCATGAGGCCAGTGCTATGTAACAGGCACTGTGCTAAACCCTTTACATTGGTTGATGCATTTAATCTTCACAACAATCCTGAGTTATGTACTATTATCTCTCCCGTTTCAAAGATAAATAAATATACTGAGGCACCAGATCTCACAGCTGGCAAGCCAAAGATCCAGGACTCAAACTCAGGGAGTCTGGCTTCAGAGTCTGTGTGTTTACTCTATGATAAAACTGCTTCTATGTAGTGACCTAAAACAAAACAAAATGAAACAAAAACCAAAAAAACCTTCTATTGGAACACAGAGGAAAAAGCAACTAATTGTGATGGGGAGTCAGAGAAAAGTTCATCAATACTGTTAGACCATGAACTGAGTTCAAATCCTAGATCTGCCATTTTCTAGCTGTTTACAGGCTCCGGACGCGCAGGCTCAGCGGCCATGGCTCACGGGCCCAGCCGCTCCGCGGCATGTGGGATATTCCCGGACCGGGACATGAACCCGTGTTCCCTGCATTGGCAGGCGGACTCTCAACCACTGCGTCACCAGGGAAGCCCACCTTGAGAGCTTTTTGAAAATACAAGTGTAGGGGGGAATGGGAGTGGCTGCTTGATGGATACAGGGTTTCCTTTTGGGCAATGAAAAAATTGTGGAACTAGATAAAACTGATGGTTGTACAAGATTGTGAATGTACTAAATGCCATTGAAATGTACAGTTTAAAATGGTCAATTTTATGTTATGTGAGCTAAAATTAAAAAAAAAAAACAAAACTAACACCCTGAATTCCTTGAGAGTGGGGAGGTAATAAAGAGCATGTATGAGGGTGGAGGAGTTTCAGAGAGAAAAGGAAGACTGGAGGAAGTTCCTGAGAAGTGTGAGACTTTAGGAGAGACACACCTTTAAGATAACTTCAGTGAAGACTTACCATACTTTTCAGGAATCGGATTTGGATTTCCTTTGGATGTGACCATGCTGAGACAGGGCTGAGTAGAGCTTAGTTTTACTTGGGTTATACCTTATATCTATTGTGTAAGTCTGCCCAAGGCTGGTCCTAGATTCTAGCAACAAATTCAAATGAGACCAAGTGCTCTCTTGCCCAGACATAGTCAGGTATGCCCTGATCCAAAGACATCTTCCAATAAAAACAGCAATAAACTAGGACTGTGCGCTCTTACATAAAGGCCCCAGAGCACAACTCACACCTCCCAACCAGAAAAATATTGTTACCAGGGATGCTCTGGCAGCAATTGCAGCCTCTAATTTTGATGAAAATACTTGCCGAGACTGGATTGGCACAAACAAAGCACATTCACACCCAGCCAGCTGGACTCTATCTCAAGAGTACAAGATGAAGAATTTCCAGAAGGTGAAGAGATTGATCCTATTTATGGGAACAATCTGCAGTCATCTCTCTGTTACAGGTCTGGGTGAAAACGGTGTAAGGGAATGATAGCAGTTACCAGGACAAAGCAGTTACTGAAATGCTGCAAGCCCACAGAAAAGCCAAGGCTCCCCAGGAGACCCTGAGTGCCAGGGACACAGAACAAAGCAGTGGGTTTGCAAAATGACCCTTATAAGAAGGAATTACTAGCTCATATGCTCAATAGAGAAGGGAAACACTTTATGCAGAAAGGAAAGAATGACAATGAAACCAGATAAAACAGGTGGAACTGATGCAACCAAAGACAAGGCAGCATAGATGGCAATTATAGCAAATCTCTAGGGACACCAGAGCAGATGTTCCTGTCAGGTTCTCTAATGCTGCTTCCCAATGCCACCCTACCCCCCAACTCCCATCTTTGCTCCTTACCCAGCACTTCATTCTACTCTACAAGTCTTCCATCCATTTATTAATTCATGCAATAGAACTTGACTAAGCACAGTCTCTGTGCCAGATCCAGTACAAGGCTCTGGACATAGAAGTAAGGAAAACACAATTAAGGGCAGATTAAGAAGATCCTCAGCGCCTTAAGAACTAAAGAATTATGGTATCCCATTCCCAAAATAAAACTCAAATTAGAATTTTATTTTTCAAAATGACACAAACCTTATATATATTCCAGAATCAAAATAGCTTCCTTCTAGATTTGAGGATGAGAAAGTTCAGATTACATTAAAGGTGAATGTTTCTCTCATTTTGATGTTCCTGCTTTGCCAGTGCCTTAAGGGGTAACCTAGCTATGGGCCTTTTCCCAGCCCTTAAAAAGCTCTCAAGAGGGAGGATGATGCTTGCCTTTCTGGCTACAATGGCTGCTCTTCTCTTTCCCAATTTCTGGTAAACACCATGGTTGTTAATGAGTGGAAGGAGAATAGGATGGCAGCAAGGGGAGGAATTAATATGCTGGAAAAGGGGCCAGCTTTCTTGATGACAAAAATCCCACAAAATCATCTGGGCTCTCACATCAGGACACTGAATGAACTTTTAGTAGTTGAGCTTCAAGATGTGCCGAAGGTTTTGAGAGGAGGAACACCAAGATATCAGAGGGATGAAATGACTTCCATCTTAATGATAAACTAAATCATTTCATACTTTTAACACTATCTAAACATAAAAATTGGGAGGTTATATGACCCAAATCATAAAGCTATGGCTTCAGCAAAAGTGGCCTTGTCCATCATATCCTTGAACACTAGAATTAGAGATCACTTCTTATAAACGACCTCAGGGACCATTGGAATCCAGTGGCTAAAGTCTGGGAATAATGTTAAACCAGGCAGGACTTGAAGAATGGCAGGTCCACAGAAAAGCAGTATAGGTATGGGTCAAGACCAGGGAGGAAAAGAGAGTTCCCGAGATGGCCTCCAATAGCTAAAATAATTAGGCTTGGAACCTGAGAACTGTAAAGAAAGAAAGTTTCCAGTTATAAGCTGGGGACTCCCCTGGTGGTGCAGTGGAATATGCCTGCCAATGTAGGGGACACGAGTTCAATCCCTGGTCTGGGAAGATCCCACATATCACGGAGCAACTAAGCCCATGCACCACAATTACTGAGACTGCACTCTAGAGCCCACAAGCCACAACTACTGAGCCCAAGTGCCACAACTACTGAAGCCCATGCACCTGGAGCCTGTGCTCCGCAACAAGAAAAGCCACCACAATGAGAAGCCCACGCACCACAATGAAGAGTAGCCCCCGCTCGCCGCAACTGGAGAAAGCCAGTGTACAGCAACAAAGACCCAATGCAGCCATAAATAAATAAATTTATTTTTTAAAAAAAGCTGTACAGTGGAAGAGGAGTTAAAAGCCAATGATTTACTGTGTAGAATTGGGTTCTAAAGGCAAGATTAAATAATCAAAGGAGAATATGAAAGAGAGAATGTCAACATGTTAGTAAGGTGTGGCAGGCCTGCTAGGAAGCCTAGATGGGATTTTGGCTACTGGGCCCAACAGAATGTTGCTTACGTGGCACTTCTCTTCCAGTTCCTAAGTTCACCTGAGAGGCCACACAAGCCGAAACCTAAATGGAATTGGTTTATGGATGGTTAGTATGCCCATAGCTGAGAGATGTGCAACAAATTAAGTGAGATTAGAAGTGTCTAGACTACACTCCTGGGCATATATCCAGAGAAAACTCTAATTCAAAACATATACATGAAAAAAAGAAAAGGTACATGCACCCCACTGTTCATAGCAGCATTACTTACAATAGCCAAAACATGGAAGCAACATAAATGTCCATCGACAGACAAATGGATAAAGAAGATGTGGTACATGTATACAATGGAATACTACTCAGCCATAAAAAAGAATGAAATAATGCTATTTGCAGCAACATGATAGACCTAGAGATTATCATACTAAGTGAAGTTAGAAAAAGAAAGAGAAATATCATATAACATCACTTATATGTTGAATCTAAAATATGATACAAGTGAACTTATTTACAAAACAGAAACAGACTCACAGACATAGAAAACAAATTTATGGTTACCAAAGGGGAAAAGGGGTGGGGGAAGGATAAACTGGGAGTCTGGGATTACCAGATACAAACTACTGTATATAAAATACATAAACAACAAGGTCCTACTGTATAGCACAGGAAACTATCCCCAGTATCCTGTTAGAAACCATAACGGAAAAGAATATGAAAAAGAATATGTATATATGTTTGTGTGTGTGTATATATATATATATATATATATATATATAAAACTGAATCACTTTGCTGTACTCCAGAAACTAATACAACATTGTAAATCACCTATACTCAATACAAAAATTTTTTTTTGAAAAGAAGTGTCTGGGGGAGTTCCCTGGCAGTCCTGTGGTTGGGACTCTGTGCTCACACTGTCCAGGGCCTGGGTTGGGAAAATAAGATCAATCCCTGGTCGGAGAAATAAGATCCCACAAGCCGTGCAGCATGGCCAAGAAAAAAATGAAGAAGTGTCTGGGCTGTATCTCTGACTTGTGGTTGTCAGTGATTTGAAGAATGATTGGTTTCAGGGATGGCATGAATCCCAAGCCAGGATAATCAGAGTTTTCTAACTGCAACAGATGGAAAGGTGATTTCTTCTCTGTTCAGTTGGAAGGCCATGTGGATGAAAGCTTAGACTTGCTTGAAGACAAACCTCCAATTTCATGGGGACAATGGAATTTGGAGAATGAAGCCAACATGCAAAGAGAGGTAGAGAGGAGAGGACACAGGGACAGTGATCTGAAGGGCAGTTCCACCTCTGACCTCCATGGTTTGGTTGCAAAAGGCAACACATTTTGTTTCCACTTAGACTAGTTTAAGTTGTGTTTCTTTAACTTTTATCCAAAGAATCCTATCCTAGCAAAGCCATCTGGCAATATTACTGAAGGAAATTAATTGCCTGAGGAATTTATTAAAAGTTGCACAGGTACTACCATACATCAACTAGAATGGTTAAAATTTTTTAAATTGACAATACCAAACGGCGAAAATGTGGAAAAACTGGGACTCTCAGACATTGCTGAGGACAAGGGGTAAGATGATAAACATAAAATAAAACAACTTTTTGTCATTTTCCAATAAAGTTACACATACACCTTTCCTATGAGAGAGATTCCACTTCTAGGTCTTTACCCAAAAGAAATGAAAATATATGTCCACAAAAAGATGTACAAGAATGTTCTTAGCAGCTTTATTCATGATAGCTGCAAACTGGAAGCAACTCAAATGAGAATGGATAAACAAATTGTATATATTTATAAAATGGTATAACACTTAGCAATTAAGGGTAATGAATTACAATAATGTGGCTGAATCTCAAAAACCTTACATTGAGCAAAAAATGCCAAACACAAGAGTACATAGTGTATGATTCCATCTGTATTAAGTTCTAGTAACAGGCAAAACTAATCAGTTATGGTGATAAAAATCAGGAGAGTGGGAGGAGGAGTTTGTTTGGGAGGAGACATTGACTGAAATAGGCACAAGGGAAATTTCTGAGGTCGTAGAAATGTTCTATAGGGTGGCAGTTACATTGATCTATATATTTGTCAAAGCTCATCAAACAGTTCATTAAAGTCTGTGCATTTTATGTAAATTATACCTCAATAAAAAAGAATATTTGTACACCCATGTTCATAGCAGCATTATTTACGATAGCCAAAAGGTGGAAGCAATACAAGTGCCCATTGACAGAAGAATGGATAAACAAGAGTGGTGTATACATACAATGGAACATTTTTCAGCTATCAAAAGGAAACTCTGGGCTGCCCTGGTGGCGCAGTGGTTAAGAATCCACCTGCCAATGCAGGGGACACGGGTTCGAGCCCTGGTCTGGGAAGATGCCACATGCCACGGAGCAACTAAGCCCGTGCGCCACAACTACTGAAGCCCGTGCACCTAGAGCCCGTGCTCCGCAACAAGAGAAGCCACCGCAATGAGAAGCCCGCGCACCGCAACGAAGAGTAGCCCCCACTTTCCGCAAGTAGAAAAAGCCCGTGCGCATCAATGACGACCCAACACGGCCAAAAATAAATAAATAAATTTATTAAAAAAAAGAAAAAAAAGGAAGGAAATTCTGACACACTCTGCACCATGGACGAACGTTGAGGACATTATGCTAAGTGAGAGGAGCCAGTCACAAAAAGAAAAATACTGTATAATTTCACCTAGAATAGTCAGATTCATAGAGGCAGAAAGTAAATGATGGTGGCCAGGGGCTGGGAAGGGGAGGAGGGAATGGGAGTTATTGCTTAACGGGCACAGAGTTTCCTTTTTGCAAGATGGAAAGAGTTCTGGAGATGGATGTTGGCGAAGGTTGCAAAACATTGTGAACGTACTTGATACCACTGCACTGGAGACTTGAAAATTTTTCAGTAAAATTATGGTAAATTTTAAGTTATGTGTACCTCAGCACAATTTTTTTAACATCTTTATTGGAGTATAATTGCTTTACAGTGGTGTGTTAGTTTCTGCTGTATAACAAAGTCAATCAGCTATACATATACATATATCCCCATATCTCCTCCCTCTTGTGTCTCCCTCCCTCCCACTCTCCCTATCCCACCCCTCTAGGTGGTCACAAAGCACCGAGCTGATCTCCCTGTCAGCACAATTTTTTTTTAAAAAGAGTATTGAAAAAAGTTGCACAGGGACTATGATTGTCTCCTTTTTATTTTGCCAGGTGAGACACAAAAAAACAACAAACAACCTGCCATCTACTATTACCTGCATTTCACAAAAGGAGGGATATTTTTGAAGGTTAAAAAAAATGGAAGAAGGACATAGTCTCACGATAAAGAACAGCTCTTTACCCCAAAATGACATTTGGACATGTTCTCCCATGTTATTCTTACTCTTCTTATTTCATTACAGATTAATTAAAAAAAAAATTCCCATATCAGCAGCTGTTTGGAGACCAGAGTTTGGAACTGCTACCACTAGCTACTACAAAGTGGGGGTGGATGGCATCAAAAGCAGTGATAAAAAGCCCGAGCCCACCGAACCATTATTTGACCCAACATGACATTTCCGGTGTCCTGAAACTGTGTTTTCATTCACGTGTAGAGACTATCACACAAAAATATCCCAGAGACAGCTTCTGAAAGACTGAAGATCAGAGAGACCTCTTCACCAGAGGATGACAGTGAGGACTGGGGACACAGTGTTCTTCTCACCCTGACACCCTCAGAAAGCACACTTGTGACTTGCCTGCATCTATGTTCTAATTTGTGTGCCTTATATAGGGCACCCGCTTAGCGTGCAAAAGCTCTTGCAGCTGCAGCTTCACAGAAGCCAGGAAGTGAAGCAACCCAAAGTTGACACAGCCAGGAAGGCTGAGTCTGCGTGGGAAGTGGCAAGGTGAGAAGAAAATGCAGTAAGTGTGAAACCACAAGGAAATTCAGAGCTGGTTCCAAGGTTCAACCTTTGCAGTGAGTGGCGTCCCAGAAAATTCTGGGTGCCTGAACGCTAAGTTTCATGTGCCCGTTTAGGAAAGAGGTGAACAGGCATTGCGAAGTCCAGGAATTTTCAGGGTCTATATGCATTCTACTGACTTCACATTCTTTAAGTAGCATTAAAATATTCTATTAAATTAGCACAACAAAATTCTTATTGATACATCCAGAATGATTTATGTATTATGAAAGCAAGATACAGTTGAAAGGAATCGGTGTCGTGTGATTTAATATGATAATCCCAGCATCTGTAGACATATAGTACATCAAATAAGACTTTAAATATATTTTGTATGTTGTTTCCTCCCAGGTAAGTAGCTGCAATATCAGAAAAAAAATCTGATGGGTTAAGACACATTTTAAAAAAATACTTTCAGAAAAATAATAAATAAGAACAAAAACTTTTTTATGTCCCTCCAGTGGGGATTCCCTTTCATCCTGCTCAAGCTCTCAAACCCTATGCCAGTTTGTGCACCCATAGGATGACTCTCCTCCACCCTCCTTGGGCTCTGATACCCTCACCAGGTCACCCCTATGCACGGACATTTTCCTCAACTGTCTCAGACTCTAAACCCTGCTCTGAGCCACCACCATCACCACCGCTCCCTGAGGACACCATTCTCACCTTGCACAGGCTCCAGCTCCTTGCATTTCGCCAGAGGCACCCTGCTCAGATTCGGACACCCACCCTGTGCTGAGTTGCTCCCCTGAGGGGATGCTCTCCTTGCTCCACTCAGGCTCTGACACCCCATACTGGGTTGCACCATTGCATGGGTGTCCTCCTCACTTTGTCAGTTTATCTTCCTTGTTCAAGCATGTAGGTCATATTTTGCAATATCTGTAATTGTTTTGCCTTATTTCTAGATTTACATAGATTCGACTTCACAACAAGTCTTGTTATATCCTATTTTCCCCATTCCCTTGTTTTCTGTTCTGAAATGTCTTAATTGGCTGGATTTTATCATCAGGTAGCTTTTTTTTTTTTTTTTTTAATGTCTGCATTGGGTTTTCGTTGCTGCATGCGGGCTTTCTCTAGTTGAGGCGAGCAGGGGCTACTCTTTGTTGCAGTGCACAGGTTTCTCATTATGGTGGCTTCTCTTCTTGTAGAGCACAGGCTCTAGGCCCGTGGGCTTCAGTAGTTGTGGCACGCGGGCTTAGTAGTTGTGGCGCAAGGGCTTACTTGCTCCACGGCATGTGGGATCTTCCCAGACCAGGGTTCGAACCTGTGTCCCCTGCATTGGCAGGCAGATTCTTAACCACTGCACCACCAGGGAAGTCCCCAACTTTTTCAAAAAGTATTTGTATGTGCCTTACCTGACCCAAGCTGTGGCATTTTTGAGACTATTTGTTGGTTTCCTTCATACACAGAAATTTGGCTGGGTATAAAATTCTTGGGTCACCTCATTTCTCCTTAGAACTTTGTAAACATTGCTCTATCATCTTCTAGTGAGGATCATTGCTGTGAGTAAGTTTGAACCCAGATTTACCTCTTCCTATTACACGTGGCTTGTGTTTTTTTGCCTAGGTATACATAGGATTATTCACTTAATTCATGAGTTTAGTCATTTCATGTGGCCATGTCATATCTCTATGCTTCTGTGTTAATTTTTCCTACAACACAGTGTATCCTTTAAATTTGTGGATTCTGTTCTTCATTTCAGGAAAGTATACTTTTCTCTCTGAATACTTTTATTCTCCATTTGCTGTACTCTCTACCTCAGGGACACCAAATATATTTATATAGTGGATTTCTCTTGTCACTTAATCAATGTATATCATTTCTATAACTGCAAAATTCTATGTAGTTGTAAGGTGTCTTAGCTCAGGTTTCTACAACAAAATAACATAGACTGGGTAGCTCATAAAAAACAGAAAATTGTTTCTCACATTTCTGGAGGCTGGGACGTCCAAGATCAAGGCACCAGCAGATTTAGTGTTTGGTGAGGGCTCACTTCCTGGTTCATAGATGGCTATCTTCTCACTGTATCCTCACACAGTCAAAGGGGCAAGAGAACTCTCTGGAGTCTCTTTTGTATGGGCACTAATCCCATTCATGAGGTCTCCACTCTCATGACCTAATCACCTCCCAAAGACTCCACCTCCTAATACCATCATATTGAGGGTTAGGATTTCAACATGTGAATTTTGAGAGGACACAAACATTTAGTCCAGAACATAAGGATCATAATTATTGTTACAAGTGTGATCCAAATATGGGAATTTTACTGTTCTTTCTCAGTTCAGGTCTCAGATACTAAAAACTTTGTGAATGACCTTTAGTGTGTGTTTGAGTGTGTGTGTACACATTTGAGCATTATGTACTTTTCTTATGAAACAGTAAAAAAAAAAATCAAGCATATGCTACATGTGTGCCACTGTTTACAGCAATATTGAAGGGGAGAAAATAATGTTTATTTAGGAACAGACATACCACAAGGTCCAGGTTTTATAAGCTTGTGAATGTGTGATAATGGTGTTGTAGGCTGAGATAAAAGATAACACAGTAGTCAGTTTGTTTTCCAAGAACTACAGTGACCAAGCAATACTTAGAACTAATTTTTAGTTAACATTAAATAATGCTTCAAAACTGTACAAGGCAAAGACATAAGCACTTTACATGTGTTAACTCATTCAATGCTCAAAATAACTATACAAAACAAATATTATTAGACCATCATTCAATAAAGAGATCAAGCCTCAGAAAAGTTAAATAAATCTCCAGAATTGCCTCACTGCTAAATGGCAGAGTGGGTTTGGAACCAGAGTTTCCCAAAGCAGTGTTTCCACATTAATCTTCTCTCTCTCCCATCTTCTGCTATAGTGGGAAGTCCTGAAGGACAAAAAGAGATGTGTGTGCCTCTAAAGGGTATTCATATTTTAAGAAGTCAAATCTGTTGGCTCCCACGAATGCATATTATCTTTACAGCAATATATGTCAGAATTGTAAAACATATGGACTGTAAAACTTCTCTAAAAAGTCATTTTTAGTCACTGTCACCCGGCCTTTTTTCAACTGTTCCCTAGATCCTTTCAGTTAATGTTCCAAAAGGCACTCAAGTTCAACATATTTAAAGGGAAATCCATTGTTTTACCCCCAAGAACTTTTTCTTCCTCCCAGTTTATTCACTGACACCTCCCTCTCCCTTGCTTTCTACGTACCATTAGTCATCAAAATTTATTGCTCCTGTCTTTTCATTCCCTCATTTTCTTTTTCTTTTTTTTTAAATACTTATTTATTTATTTTGGCTGTGCTGGGTCTCAGCTGAGGCACGTGGGATCTTTGTTGCGGCATGTTTAGTTGCGGCATGAGGGATCTTTAGTTGCTGCATGCAAACTCTTTTATTTGCGGCATGCACGTGGGATCTAATTCCCCGACCAGGGATCAAACCCAGGCCCCCTGCATTGGGAGCGCAGAGTCTTAACCCACTGGACCACCAGGGAACTCCCATCATTCCCTCATTTTCTTGAATCTGTTCCTTTCCATTCAAAATGTCACCACTCTAATTTAGCTTCTGCCCTGACATGGAATGTTGCATTGTTCGAGGGCTTGATTAATCTCCTGTCCTGTCATCCTTCTGCCCTCTCTCTACTTTTATCTAATACACAGGTTCAGACCTGTCTTTCTAAGCAGTGGTCTTCAAACTCTTTTGAAAGCACACTCTACCAATAAAAATGCTTGAGCATGAATTCCTACTATATTTATTTATTTCTAACTAATGTACACATATGACTAAACATACATGTACTTTGTAAAATGTACAGAAAAATAGAAAGTAAGAGGAAATAGAGAGGAAATGAATACTTTAAATTTTTATTTGCTTTCTTAAAGGTACAAAATCATTTTTGTTCTCCCTATAATTGAATAAATGTCACTGTTTTTTTAAATTATTGATTAATAATTTGTGATGCAGAGATTCACAAGTATGTTTCTAACTTCACTGTCTTTTGAAAATAGGTTTTAATTGTCATCATAGCCGAAGAAGATATTCACAAAGTTACATAGTACCAAATGCACCAAAAATGCATTACTGAATCCTATTATTCATTTTCATCCACCAACTATGCAAAGTGTTTTTTTTACAATTAATCTTTTATTTATTTATTTATGGCTGCACTGGGTCTTCGTTGCTGCATGCGGGCTTTCTCTAGTTGCAGCGAGCAGGGGTTACTCTTTGTTGGGGTGCATGGGCTTCTCGTGGTGGCTTCCCTTGTTGCGGAGCATGGGCTCTAGGCACGTGGGCTTCAGTAGTTGTGGCTTGCGGTTCTAGAGCACAGGCTCCGTAATTGTGGTGCATGGGCTTTGTTGCTCCGTAGCATGTGGGATCTCCCTGGACCAGGACTCCAGCCAGTGTCCCTTGCATTGGCAGGCGGATTCTTAACCACTGCACCACCAGGGAAGTCCCATCAAAGAGTTATTCTTGCAAGCTCATTGAAAGATATTATAAGTCTAAATCTGGAATATTAATAGGTTAGAAGATTGTTTCCAATTTTTTTAAGCATGTAAATATAAATTTTTCATAGGCAATGATACAGTTGTATTAATTTCAGGAATAAAATAATAATGGAAACATTTCCAGGCATTTCAAATAAAATGCTCTCTCAATAAAAAGTGTTTATTTGCAAAAGCAGTTACTTTTTCATTCATTGTTAACACCATCTTTTCCTTAAAGGTACTGGTTAAATAAATGTATTTATTATTTTAATATCTGTTAGGTAGCACAGTACTGAAAGTCACTTGTCATAACAGAAAAGGTCAGGAATTTTGGAACACCAGTCTTTTTGTAAGAGAATAAGTAATTCATCTTTAAATTGACAATTCTTTTAACTCCTTCACCCTCAAGTGACCCGTGAACCTGTTTGATACAATTGATTTTTACTGTTGCTCCCCATCTCATTACAATATTATAAAGGTTCTGCCACTTAAAATTTTGGGGGTTTTGTTTTTGTTTTTATGAAAATGCTCTTAACAATGACACCCTAGAGCACACAAATTCTTCTCAGGAGATTTCTCTTACCATTATGACACAACTTCTGTACAGACAAGTGTGGCTACCAGCATGAATTGATATATTAGATATCAGTAAAGTTTAATTTTTTTAAAGAAAAATAAATAGAAATTGTAATATTTTTTCTGTATCCTAAGGCAGCATCTAATGTACACTCAGGAAAGAGCACAGGTACCCCCTTTGGAGGCCACTGTAGTAAAACATTGCTCTGACCCTGTCCCTCTTCTGCCAGGAGGCCAACGTCAGCAACGCACTGTTTGGCCTGAGCCAGTCTTTCTACTGGGCACAGTCTGGCCTTAGCAACTTAGTTGCCAGTTATGGTTTTCTCGCCTTGTGTCCTCATTCGTCAATGCTTGGGTTTGAGTCCCGGATTGAAAATAAATAGATGATAGATACCTAGACAGATAGATAGGTAAATAGATAAAGTAATAACAACAACAATAATAGCAAATACTACAGCACTTACTCCTTGCCTAGTATTGTTCTGCGTGCTTTACATACATTTATTTAATCCTCGTAACTCTCTAAAATAATATTATTATCCCCATTTTACAGAAGATAAAACTGAGACACAGAGATTATACTACTTCCCCAAAGTCACTGACTAGTAAATGGTAGAGGTGGGGGGGGTTGGAGTCTAGGCAGTTTAACACCAGAGCCTGTGCTTATAGCACTTCATTGTTCTGCCCTGTCTCACACCAACTTGTCATGGCTAATTGTAACAGGGGTGGAGAGGCATTGCTAAGTCAGACAGCTTTCAGCCAATAACATGGCCGATCCCAAGTTCAATATGAGGCAGTGCTGCTTCTGAGTGGATCAGATACTCAAGTTCAGAAACACTGGCACTGGTTGGGGATTGAAATATGAAAAAAGACCGGGAGCCAGAAATGGTTCAAAAGCTAGAGTGAAAAACAGAGACTGTGGTTGAGTCCAAGGAAAAGGATCTGGTTGCCAAGGAATAGGGTGACAGAGGAATACGAACAATAGCCACCAGCTGTTAATGCTAACTATGTCCCAAACACTGTCTTATTCACCTTATGTTCATTGTCTCTTTAACTCTTACAGTGGCCCTGTAAAGAAGGTACTGTTATGCCTTCAATTTCTAGACAAAGAAACTGAGGCTTAGAAAAACGAAGCCATTTTCCTAAGCCCCATGGCTAAACTAAGTGGCTCAGCCAGGATTTGAACCTAGGTATGTCTGAATTACATATGCTAAAGGATGGTTTGGTGTGGAGGAGTGCTCCAACCACTGTCTCTCCATAATTTCTATTAGTTTGCCCAAAGCCACCTCAAATACCTCAAATAAATATACAATCTAAGGAGAAACAACTCTGTGAATGCAATTTCAACACAAGACCTCCTCCAGATTGCTGTATCTTTGATCTGGTCCAGTCTTATTCCAAAGGTGTGCTCTTAACGCTGGAGCGCTATACCTCCTCACCACTGCAAGTGTCAACAGATAAGAAAGACAAGAGTAAGAGTGCACTTGCACGCCCCTCCCCTCAACTTTGAGTTTAGAGCAAGTGACACAATGAATCCAGAATTGCATATGGTGCCCAGTGGCAGCTTTGGTGGGAGAAACATCCATTTGCAGGGGCTACAGTTTCAGCAGTGGGGCAGTGTCCAGTGCCTCTGGGGACCGTGGTCCAACCTGTGGCATTCAATGTTTCAGCACTTGTCACAGAATCTCCCTGGACTGACTTATGGCAACATTTAGGCTGTGGTCCTGACTGCTGCTGGGACTGCCGCCACCCGCCGCCACCCCGACTTCTTGTTTTGACCATTTTCAGAGCCTCTTTCTCCATCCTTCCTAGCAATAGCTCTTCAGCAAATTTTCTTTTGTGCTTAAACCACCTAGTTTCTGTTGCTTGCAACTAAGAATTCTGACTGAACAATGATCAAATTTGCATTTTCATTGTTTCTATCACAGTGCACCATATTTCCAAAATTTTAAAAAGAATTAGTAGTAGATTGGTTCAAGATGGCGGAGTAGAAGGATGTGCTCTCACTCCCTCTTGCTAGAACACCGGAATCACAACTAACTGCTGAACAGTCATCGACAGGAAGACACTGGAACTCACCAAAAAAGTTACCGCACGTGCAAAGACAAAGGAGAAGCCACAGTGAGATGGTAGGAGGGGCACAATCACAATAAAATCACATCCCATAACTGCTGGGTGGGTGACTCACAAACTGGAGAACACTTACACCAAAAAATCCACCCACTGGAGTGAAGTTTCTGAGCCCCACGTCAGGCTTCCCAACCTGGGGGTCCGGCAACGGGAGAAGGAATTCCTAGAGAATCAGACTTTGAAGGCTAGCGGGATGTGATTGCAGGACTTCAACAGGACTGGGGGAAACAGAGACTCCACTCTTGGAGGGCACACACAAAGTAGTGTGCGCATCGGGACCCAGGGGAAGGAGCAGTGACCCCACAGGAGACTGAACCAGACATACCTGTTAATGTTGGAGGGTCTCTTGCAGAGGCAGGGCATGGCTCTGTCTCACAGTGAGGACAAGGACACTGGCAGCAGAAGAACTGGGAAGTACTCCTTGGCGTGAGCACGCCCAGAGTCCGCCATTAGCCCCACCAAAGAGCCCGGGTAGGCACCAGTGTTCGGTCCCCTCAGGCCAAACAACCAACAGGGAGGGAACCCAGCCCCACCCATCAGCAGACAAGTGGATTAAAGTTTTACTGAACTCTGCCCACCAGAGCAACAGCCAGCTCTACCCACCACCTGTCCCTCCCATCAGGAAACTTGCACAAGCCTCTTAGATAGCCTCATCCACAAGAGGGCAGACAGCAGAAGCAAGAAGAACTACAATCCTGCAGCCTGTGGAACAAAAACCACATTCACAGAAAGATAGACAAGATGCAGCCTGTGGAACAAAAACCACATTCACAGAAAGATAGACAAGATGAAAAGGCAGAGGGCTATGTACCAGATGAAGGAACAAGATAAAACCCAGAAAAACAACTACATGAAGTGGAGATAGGCAACCTTCCAGAAAAAGAATTCAGAATAATGACAGTGAAGATGATCCAGGACCTCGGAAAAAGAATGGAGGCAAAGATCGAGAGGATGCAAGAAATGTTCAATAAAGATCTAGAAGAATTAAAGAACAAACAAACAGAGATGAACAATACAATAACTGAAATGAAAAATACACTAGAAGGAATCAATAGCAGAATAACTGAGGCAGAAGAACGGATAAGTGACCTGGAAGACAGAATGGTGGAATTCACTGCTGCAGAACAGAATAAAGAAAACAGAATGAAAAGAAATGAAGACAGCCTAAGAGACCTCTGAGACAACATTAAATGTAACAACATTCACATTATAGGGGTCCCAGAAGGAGAAGAGGGGGAGAAAGGACCCGAGAAAATATTTGGAGAGATTATAGTCAAAAACTTGCTTAACATGGGAAAGGAAATAGCCACCCAAGTCCAGGAAGCGCAGAGAGTCCCATACAGGATAAACCTAAGGAGAAACACACCGAGACACATAGTAATCAAATTGGCAAAAATTAAAGACAAAGAAAAATTATTGAAAGCAGCAAGGGAAAAATGACAAATAACATACAAGGGAACTCCCATAAGGTTAACAGCTGATTTCTCAGCAGAAACTCTACAAGCCAGAGGGAGTGGCATGATATACTTAAAGTGATGAAAGGGAAGAACCTACAACCAAGATTACTCTACCGGCAAGGATCTCATTTAGATTCGATGGAGAAATCAAAAGCTTTACAGACAAGCAAAAGCTAAGAGAATTCAGCACCACCAAACCAGCTCTACAACAAACGCTAAAGGAACTTCTCTAAGTGGGAAACACAGGAGAAGAAAAGGACCTACAAAACCAAACTCAAAATAATTAAGAAAATGGTAATAGGAACATACATATCGATAATTACCTTAAACATGAATGGATTAAAGGCTCCAACCAAAAGATACAGGCTCACTGAATGGATACAAAAACAAGACCCATATATATGCTGTCTACAATAGACCCACTTCAGACCTAGGGACACATACGGAATGAAAGTGAGGGGATGGAAAAAGATATTCCATGCAAATGGAAATCAAAAGAAAGCTGGAGTAGCAATACTCATATCAGATAAACTAGACTTTAAAATAAAGAATGTTACAAGAGACAAGGAAGGACACTACATAATTATCAAGGGATCAATCCAAGAAGAAGATATAACAATTATAAATATATATGCACCCAACATAGGAGCATATTTTCTAAATAAAAATAAATGAATAAATAAGAAAGTGAAAAGACAACCCACAAAATATTTGCAAATCATATATCTGATAAGGGATTTGTATTTAGGATATATAAAGAATCTAACAACTCAAAAATAAGAAGAAAAATAACAGTGAAAATTTGGCAAAAGACTTGAATAGATTTTTTTCAAAGAACAATTGCAAATGGCCAATAAGAACATGAAAATATGCTCAGCATTATTACTCATTAGGGCAATGCAAATGAAAACCACAATGAAATTGCTAAAAGGTACCGAGTTTCTCCTGGAGACGATGAAAGTGTTCCAAAACTGATTGTAGTGATGGTTGCACAACTGTGAATGTACTAAAACCCATGGAATTGTACACTTTAAATCGGTGAATTGTATGCAGGTGAATTATATCTTAATAAAGCCATCACCGAAAACCCACAATGAGATGCCACTTTACACCTACTAGGATGACTAAAATAGAAAAGACCGACAATAACAAATGATGACAAGTATGTCGAAACATTGCAACCCTCATACGTGGTTGGTGGGTTCATAAAATGATGCAGCCACTTTGAAAGTTCCTCAAAATGTTAAACATAGAGTTACCATATGACCCAGCAATTCCCCTCCTCGGTATATACCCAAGAGAAATGAAAACATAGTCCATACAAAAACCTGTACATGAATATTCATAGAAGCATTATTCACAAGAGCTAAAAAGTGGAAACAATCTAACTGTGCATGAATTGATGAATGAATAAGCAAAATGTGGTATATCCATAAAATGGAATCAAAAGAAATGAAGTCCTGATACATGCTATACCACAGATGAATTTTGAAACCATCATGCTAAGAAAAAGAGGTCAGACATAAAAGACCACATATTGTGTGATTACATTTATAAGAAATGTCCAGAATAAGCAAATCCATAGAGACAGAATGTAGATTAGTGGTTTTTTTCAGGGACTGGAGGGAAGGGGGGAATAGGCAGTGACTACTAAGAGGCACAGGGTTTTTTTTGGAGTGATGAAAATATCCTAAAATTAGATAGCGATGGTTGCACAACACTGTGAATATTCTGAAAACCACTGAATTGCACACTTTAAAAGGGCAAATTTTATGTGAATTTTATATCAATAAACCTATTATTAAAGTTTTTTTAAACAAATCATTAATATGGTAATGTAATACCATAAATCAGAATAGCATTATAAAGTCAAATAGTGAACAGGACACTAGTGAAAATATAGAGTATGATTCTGTGTGTTATAGAATAAGCATCTGAAAATACGATCAAATTGCACAGGTAAGCAAAAGATAACAGTGCGAATAGTAAAAGGGATGATGAGTATCTGAAAATTGGATATTACTGGGCTAGCAAGTTATTCATCTGTGTTCCTCAGTGTATTATTTATTATGAACTTGTTCATATATGAGCATAAAGCCACCCTTGATTTTTCATTGTCATTTTCAAACAAAAGTGACCTGCCTAGTAAAGAAATAATATTTTTCTAGAATAAGACCAAAACAATACTTTCCAAATGGAAGAATTTTGTTTCTAAAGGCAGGCAGAAAATATCAAAACTATAGCAACATCATTGCTATAGTAATGAAATCTACCTTTCTTCAGCAAAATCAGGCTGTAAATCATTCTATTGCCAAATAGGTATAAATCCAATTAGGGAGCTAATGACACATCTTATGCTTGAAGAGAAAGTGAACAAAAGTCCTTTATAAAGTCTAGGCAATTGCAAAAATTCAATGGCATGCAATGTGAAAGAGCAATTACTATCATGTGTGCATCCTGGAAGCTATTGCCCATTGCATAGGAAGAAAACGGCTGATATGCTATGTACAAATCAGCCCTTGACATATGTGTGCTACATATTTGAAGGGAAAACGCTCCATGACACTTAATTCTATTTATCACTACAGATGCATGCTACAGGAGAAGAAATTTTTCATCTACAAAAATTATTTTCTGAGAAAATATATGTTGGAGTCGGTACTGATGGAAACCTGGCCATATGTTTAGCAAAGAAAGGTTGCACTTGAATGGCAATCTTCTGCTTCATTCCTAGAGAATGATTAGCAGACAACATGCACGCTGACCTTGAATCAAGGATAAAGGAAAGAGTGAAGACCGCAAATAGGCTCAGGTCACAACCACTGAGTGAATGTCTTTTTAGCGAGAAGAAATAAGATTCTGCTTTTCTAAGTGGAGACATGTTGTCTGCTGAAGAAAGTCACTCCCACACATTTTTTTAAATAAAGGAAGGGAGTTTTGGTATTTCTTCGTGACACTCATAATGCCTGCAGAGACATTTCTCTATTTTCAAGTGGATTATCTCGGCTCTGTGTTCACAGTCTCGCAGGGCCTGAACCTGTCACTTCAAGATGGATATAGCAACAAGTTTTAAAAGTTGAAAATAAACCAGCAGAATTTCTTAAGAAGATATAAACAAGCTGAATTAATTATTTGTTGCTACGTAACAACTTATCCCCAAACTCAGCAGTATAAAACAACAAACAGGGCTTCCCTGGTGGCGCAGTGGTTGAGAGTCCGCCTGCCGATGCAGGGGACGCAGGTTCGTGCCCCGGTCCAGGAAGATCCCACATGCCGCGGAGCGGCTGGGCCCGTGAGCCATGGCCGCTGAGCCTGAGCGTCCGGAGTCTGTGCTCTGCAACGGGAGAGGCCATGACAGCGAGAGACCCGCGTACCGCAAAAAAAACAAAAAACAAACAAACATTTATGATCTCACAGTTTCTGTGGGGCAAGAATCTGGGTGCAGGTTAGCTGGGTGCCTCTGGCTCAGGGTTCCTCACAAGGCAGTGGTCAAGCTATTGGCTGGAGCTGCAGTTGTCTCAAGGCTCGACTGGAGAAGGATCCACTTCCAAGCTCACTTGGGCGGCTGTTGGCAGGACTCAGTCATCCCTGGCTGTTGGCTGGAGACGGCAGTTCATCCAGTGCCACGTGCCCCTCCATCCACCCCGAGGCCATCTCACAACATGGCAGCTGGCTTCCCTCAGAGTAAGTAAGAGAGTAAGAGAAGGCCAGCCAGACGGAAGCCACAGTCTTTTTGTAACCTAATCTCAGAAATGACATCCATCCCTTCTGCCCTAATCTATTTGTTAGAAATGAGTCAGTAGGTCCTGCCCATGCACAGGGAGAGGAGATTACACACAGGTATGGAGACCAGGAGGTAGGGATCATTAGGGCCCTCTCAGAGGCTGCCTGCCACAGTATCCATATACTTCGTGGGTGTGGTTTTACTTGGACCAGGTGTCACACAATTCACCAGGTCTTGATCAGTGAAGCTCTCTACTCCTCCAATTGGCATGGGCTGAATTCTCAGTGTTCTGTGATCCAGGAGGCCAAACTTGACCGGCCATGTCGGTTGCTGAAGATGGGTGTAAGGTCTAAATCAAAACCTCATGTAGAAGTCCAGTGTCTGTGCATACACCTGTATTATAGAGCTAGTGGGTATTCCCCCGCCCCCTTCAGCTGGGATGGCTGTTTGGTGGGAGAGGTCTAAACCTATTGTTCTTCCTTCCCATGGCAGGAATAAAGGTTGTCTTCAGTTAGCGTGCCATTTCAGCTAGGATACATTGAGAAATGGATTCATCCTAGTTCCTCAAATAGAGTTGGTCCGACCTGACTGAAACAGCAATAGAGTGGGTTTGACCTGAGAGGATTCTCCATCGTTATGCATTGGGAGCAGGCTTTCAAACTTTAGGCATTTTTTGTTTCGGCCAGTCAGCCCAAATAAGAGTGGCTTGAATTAGGGTAGTGAGTCTTTCATTGATCTGCTTTACCAGGGATGAGTGACTGTTGGTCATCCTCCAATCTCCATTTTCCTCTTTGTCCTTAGTAAAAAAAAATCTCAATTATTAGCTGGGCACGTGGCTGTCAGGAGAAAGGACAAAAATGGTCAGTTTTCTTGCAGTCAGATGTGGTCATGTGACTGTGTTCTGGCCAATGAAATATAAGCATAGTTGGTATAAGCAATATAAGTAGATGGTGTGAGCAATTTTGAGTAAGTGGCCCTACAGGAAAGCAGTATACCCTTCTATAGCCTTTTTCCTTTATGTTAGCTAGAATATGCATGTAATGACTGAAACTCTAGCAGTCATATTGAGTTAACCTTGGGAGTAGAAGCTGTGCAGGATGAAACAACATGAAAGTACACTCTGGCAGACCACATCAATCCTGGGATGACCATCTTTGGATTTCTTATATGTGAAAGAGAAATAAATTTGCATTTTTGTTTGAGCCATGTCTTGATTTTTCTGTTACTCCTAACTGAAGCTAATCCTAACTACAGATGTGGCTTTGTCCAAGTGCAGATCCTAAATGTATGCAATTTACATCTAGTCTTGCTATGACCTGAGCTGCCCCACTACTTCCTACTTCTCTTCTAGTGGGCAGGTATTGTTTCTAAGTATAGGGCAGAAAGCTATAGCAAACGTTGCCAGGTTCCCACTGGTAATGGTTGAGGACCTAGGATGGGCTGACTGGCTGTATCCAGATTATGGGGCAATCTGCAGTGAGCTGGATGTCCCTGTTGAATCGCAGGGGTGGGGCTACATCAGGGCAGGGGCTAGTCCTTGGGGTTCTCTTTGGGTAGCAGGGCTAGCAGGAGGCTGTGGGACCCCAAGCTCTCCTGCCATCTGCCATGGGTGCTGCCTAAGTCCAAAGGCCTGACAGGTTTATAATCTGTAGGTCAAGTCCCTGTCTAACTCAGATATGCAGAGCCAGCAGGTACCTTTAAGAACAAGGGGTGGGAGTTGCCAGGGACAAGGAAGTACAGATAAAAGATAAGCAAAGCTGTCTTCTGAAAGTAGGCAGGGAATAGACACAAACAAAAAACCTATATCAAGCACCAACGTGCACAGTGTTTGTGTTGTGTATGCAATGCCAGCCAGAGGGCCCTGGGAAACAAAGGCCATGTCTGTTTTCCTTTCACAGCCTCTGCTCTACGGTATCAATGACCTTCTCTAGTGAAACCCACACCCAGGCTTATGCCAGGGCTATGCTCAGCTCTCTCACTCTCCTTTTCACGGCATACCAAGAAATAACTTGCCTCAGGGCACACACAGGGGATGTTTCTGGGGCATTTTGTGTCGATGAGAGCAGTGAAGAATCCAAGGTATCCACCAGTTTCTTAGGCTCAAAGTATTCCTATTGTAAAATGCAAGTCCAGCCTTGTGGAAAGAGCAGGAATTCACCTTAAGGAACAGGAGAGTTTCAGCAAATTTATTACCTACTGTCAAAATTCTAAACCATACACATTTTTCTGAATGCTCTGAACTAAATTCAACTTTAGTTTGATAAACTTACTCCATTATCTTCAGACTGTTCTATCTTGGTATGCACTGGCCCAAGAATACCTCTTGTTCAAAATCCATTACCAGTGCCAATTATTTTAAAATACATTTCCCAAAAATCAGGCAAAGGGACCTTCACTGGTCCAGAAGGGGTCAGTGTGGGAGGCTCAGTGTGGAATACAAAGTGTTTCGGTCCTCAAGTCAGGCAGACCTGCTCTGAGATCAAGACTCTCACACTGGAGTCCAAAGATACTACCTGTAGTTGTGGAACAAGAAATAAAGGGGTACATCCATTGCTTAGAGTTACAAGATGACCAGCTGAAGAACTAAAAATATTGATAATACCTTACCGGGAAGCAGCTTGGGAGATGAAAGGGAAATGTTGTTAGTGCACTAGAGCCTGTTCTCTCACAGCAGGAGGTCAATTGATAAATGAAGAAACAATATTCCTGCACTGTTGGTGGAAATGAAAATTGGTGCGGCCACAATGGAAAGCAGTATGAAGGTTCCTTAAAAAACTAAAAATCGAGGGGCTTCCCTGGTGGCGCAGTGGTTGAGAGTCCGCCTGCCGATGCAGGGGACACGGGTTCGTGCCCCGGTCCGGGGGGATCCCACGTGCCGCGGAGCGGCTGGGCCCGCAAGCCATGGCCGCTGGGCGTGCGCGTCCGGAGCCTGTGCTCCGCGGCGGTGAGAGGCAGGGTGTACCGCAAAAAACAAAAACATAAACAAAAAAACTAAAACTTGAGTTATCATATGATCCTGGAATCCCACTCCTGGGCTTATATCCAGAGAAAACTCTAATTTAAAAAGATACATGCACCCTAGTGTTTACAGCAGCACTATTTACAATAGCCAAGACATGGAAGCTACATAGATGTCCACTGACAGATGAATGGATAAAGAAGATGTGGTATATATATGTGTGTGTATATATACGTATATATATATGGTGTGTATATATATATATGGTATATATATATACATATATATATGGTGTATATATATATAGTGGGATATTAGCCATGAAAAAGAATGAAATAGTGCCATTTGCAGCAACATGGACGGACCTAGAGATTATCATACTAAGTGAAGTGAGTCAGACAGAGAAAGACAAATATCCTATGACATCACATATGTGGAATCTAACATATGATACAAATGAACTTATTTACAAAACAGAAACAGACTCACAGACATAGAAAACTAACTTATGGTTACCAAAGGGGAAAGGGGGGTGGGATAACTTAGGAGTCTGGGATTGGCAGATGCAAGCTACTGTGTATAAAATAGACAAACAATAAGATCCTACCGTATAGCACAGGGTACTATATTCAATATCTGATAATAAACTGCAATGGAAAAGAATTTTTAAAAAGAAATAATGATATTTTTTCAACACGTTTATGATGTGCCAAACACTGTTCTAGGTATCAAGGATACAGACGTAAAATACTAAACTAAAAAAGGCCACTGTACTCATTATTCTACTAATAAGCCTATTGGTTAAAGGTGGAGACATTAAGATGGCTACCAGAAGAAACAGTAAAAGCCTGAAAAGAGTTCCTTTGGGGAGTGGATTTAGGATATGTATATACACACACTTTCTTAGATATAAAAAATTTTAAATTATCAACAAAATATTCTACTACCTACTAGCTCTATATCCTTGAATAGATTAAATCCCCTGGGCCTCTGTTCTTTTGTCTGGAAATTGGGAATAATGACTATTTATTACAGGAGTACCTGGCGTAAAGTAGGCATGAAAATGTCAGTCCCTCCCCTCTGTCTCCCATGTAATATTTTGTAGCTCAAGGTCTTCAGGCTGAGAAGTGACGTCCGTTCCTGGGTTTGACTGGCCTGAGCAAGTCACATGACTTTTCTTTGCCTGCTTCTGTCCATCTGACACAAAGCTGCTCATCTCAAATTTCCCTGAGTGCTACAAGAACGGGATGTACACTGGTGAAAACCGAGCATTGTGAAAGAACACTGACCCAGTATTAACATGGTTTCCATTTGGATGATACTGTGCAGTTATTCGTGTCATGTTTACTGCTCACTTATGGATAGCTAAGGTAAATCCCCTATCCTGACCAGTATTATTGCCTCAGAACTTTCACAATTGGCTACTTTAATCCCTGAGGCACTGAGGGCCTCATGATGCAAGGGAGAGAACAATTGTGAATGAGAGAGAGAGAGAGAGAGAGATCACTGTGTGAGATCACGATGTAATTAGTAGAAAAACACCAAAGATGTCGGCACGACAGAGCAAGGACGACTGCTGACATCCAAGCTGGCCGTAAAGGGGAAAGTGTGCATATATGATCCTCTGTGTGTCTACACATATACAAATACGCAGGGGGATGTGCCTGCAGGCTCTGTGATGTGTCAGTGGGTGGGGTGGGGCAGGAGGGGGAGAGTAGGTTAGGGGTGGGGTGCAAGCAGCAATGTGCTGGTAAAGGTCTAACAGCCCGTCCTGGAGAGAAGAGCCCTGATTTGTAACGGTTGCCAATTTCAATGGTGTAAATGCTCCCAATGAGGCCAATTTCAATGTTCCAGGTTGAAGTCACTGAATGCAGAGTTGAGAAGAAAAGCGCAGAGGCAGCTCTTACTAGTCGGTACTGGCAGTTCCACCACGTTGCTGGCTGCAGGTTTCCAGCACCATATTCTCTTTCAAAAACAGAAGCAACTCCTTACACTCATCTGATTCTAAATTTGTGGATATTGCTTTAACTGGTATTCCAAAATCCAATCCATAAATCCCAAACAGAACTGTTCATTCAACCCTGGTTGATTATTTAATCCTTTGTAAACTTCATGGCTTATCCCAGCTCACAGGAATTCTGGAACCAGAGTTTTGTTTGGTTGGTTTTTTCCTCCGAAATCTACACAATGGTTGGCAAGACCATTTGTTTATTCAGAAAGCAGCCAACAGGATGCTACAGGCTTGTTAGTTCACCTAAAGATTTGGCAAACTTCTACTGGCCAAGGAAAGCTCTGAGCAGGCAAGAAGGAGCCCCCTCACTTCTGGTGCCCTCACAGTTACAATTCTTCGGAAATTAAGTTGCTGTCTGGTTCTTTGGCACATGTATGAATCTCTTCCTCATCCCACAGAAAACTCTGGTTAGTCTCCAGGGACTTTGAAACTCTCCCCCACCTCCTTCCTCCCTGACATCCTGTATCCTGGAGCCAGACAGGCTAGATCCAAGCCCTATGGGGCCTAATGTTTATATACTCAGGGGTCTTCTTTAAGGAAAAGAATTACAAATATAATTACAAATATAAAGCTACTGAGGTCAGGGCCTTTAGAATGAGCCTGTGCAAATGAGGGTCTCCAGCTGAAGCATCATTAGCATCCAGTAAATATGCCCCTGGAGCCAGACTACACTCAGAAGGAAATTGGATGTTTGCCTGGTGTTGGTGAGTGGTGGAATGTCCTGCATTTTTTTTCCCTTTTGGTTGAGGAGGAAGCTCCAGACCCCTGCTTCTGTTTAAAAACTCTGCCTTCGAGCCTGACACTGGAAGACAATTATCCAATTTCTTCTTAGAAAGCCATTTTATTCTGCATCATTCCTGCTGTATCACATGGCTACTTCCCCACTGCTTGATACAGAATACGCCAGTTACGCCTGTAACAGGCAGAGATCTGCCCCATTGGTCCAAGGAAATATCTTCTCTAACCCCTAGCAAAGTCTAACTCCAGAATCACTGTGGATAAAAAGGGACCTCTAGTGGTCAATCTCAAAGGTCACATCACTGCGACCTTCTACCTATCCTCTGAAAGGTGTTCTGACCTGTCAACTCTGGGTTGCCAGTTTAAGAAGTGGAGGAAGTAAAATACAGGATAGTTAAGAGGAATTTTACATTTTGATATAGGTAGGGTGTGGAGGGTAAGATGGCTTCCACTGCATGGCATGTAGAAGATGTAGTGGATGGTTTTCTGTATCCTTGCACTCAAAATCTATTCATCTCCTAGCATGATTGGACCCAGTGCTGTGCCAGGGAATGAAGGGATATAGGGGAAGCAGAAATGTGATTTCAGCCCAAAGTAGTAGATTTTCTGCATTTTGAAAGCTGAATGTAGTACTGTGAAAGAGTATGTTTTATTATTTTATTTTATTTTAAAAAAAATTTTTGGCTTCGTTGGGTCTTTGTTGCTGAGCATGCGGGCTTCCTCTAGTTGCGCCGAGCGGGGGCTGCTCTTCGTTGCACTGCAAGGGCTTCTCATTGCGGTGGCTTCTCTTGCTGCGGAGCACGGGCTCTAGGCGCGTGGACTTCAGAAGTTGCAGCACGCAGGCTCAGCAGTAGTGGCTCGCGGGCTTAGTTGCTCCGCGGCATGTGGGCTTCCCCGACCAGGGATCAAACCCATATCCCCTGCAATGGCAGGTGGATTCTTAAACACTGCGCCAGCAGGGAAGTCCCTGAAATAGTATATTTTAATATTTTATTAAAATCTTGACTCTTGAGAAGCTAATTGAAAAAGCAGAGATGACCTCCCCAGAAAAATTTGTTACTTATTTGAAATTCACATTTAATGGGTGTCATATTTTTTGTTACTTATCTGAAATTCACATTTAATGGGTGTCATATTTTTATTTGCTAAATCTGGCAACCCTAGACAGGTGGCCTTTCAGGTCTTGATTTAAGGTCTAGGACTTTTGGGGATGAAGGAATCCTAATGGAGGATGGGAAGTGAGAGGATCACTAATTACCGTTTACATGCTGGAAATTCTGAAGTTCCATGACCAATTTTAAGCAGTTTAGTTGATACTGTGTCGGATTCTAGATTCTAGATGGAAAGGCACCACACTGGGTCCCTGCATTGCTCAAAGAACCACTCTGTCATTGCAAGGCTGTGACTACCAGATTTCTAATTTTTCTTTTACATTAAAACCCTCAGTTGTATTTCCAGTGACCTGGCCAGATGACCCTGATGGCCTGTGACCCTCCACCCATTTGCTGAGCTGCTGCCTCTGTCACATCAAGCTTGGTGACAGCAGATGTGAAGGCTGCAGCTCAAAGGCCTTTGGGGATGGCACTTGTCAGCAGTCAGCTGTGCTGCCCATCGGGTCTTTCCTCCTCGTTGTCTGTTTCCCTCTCTGTTCTTCATTCCCACACAGCAGGAAGTATTGTGAGGTCCGTGCACCAGCAGAGTCATTTTCCCATGGGGCAGCCCTGTGTACACATTCTCTTCCAGGGCAGAGCACCCAATTTACCTCCGAGTAGGCATCCTCCCCATCTTCCCCCCCCTTTCTTTTTTCCTTCCTTCCTTCCCTCCTTCCTTCCTTTCACTACTGTTTCCTGAGTACCCACCATGCACTAGGCACTGTGCTAGGCACTTACCCTGAGCTGAGGGGCTTCTACCTTCATCACCTGCATCAATACTTAGTCCCATAGTCCATGGTTTGCAAAATGAGACCCCTGAACCACCATGTCAGTCACCTGGGAGTTTGTTAAAGATGAGATTCCTGATGAAGGAAAGGTGCCCAGAGACTCCACAGGTGCTTCTTGGGCTCACTTAAATCAGATGGCCATGGCTGCCAGTTCTTGGACCCCTTCCTCTGCCCAGAAGTACATGGGCCTGATGTGGAGCAGACTGTTTCTACTCTCAGGAATTTCCACATTTGAGGCTGCCTGTCTTCTGTCCCTCTGGGCCTGAGCCACTTGTGGAGGACGTGGAGTATTGGACTCTGTTAATACTCCAACCAGCCAAACTACTGAGGCTTAATGGTTAACTACTGGGCTTAACTACTTATGGCAAAATGGTTTCCTCTCTCTGTCAGTCCTAGGAAAGAGGAATGTTCCAGGGACAACTTATATGTTCTTGGACAAAGCACGTCACTTCTTTGACTCTCCAGAAGGGGCGCCATGATAACGTTTTTCATCTGAAAATGCACTCTAACCGGCTCCTAATCATTGTTAACCCTCTAGAAATGTAAGACGCTTGAAGACCAGGAGCTTTGTTTTGCTCATCTTTGTATCTCCCAGGGTACCAACCTAATGTTGTGGAGTTAAGGGAGCACCATTCGTTTTATAGACATTATCCATTGTATAGTTATTAAAACAGTTCTCCACAGATGGCAGGAGAGTGACTTGAAAAGCCAACTCTTACTAATTCATGACAAAGCTACCATCTTGGTTTGGATGGGACTGGCAACCCCATTGCTTAGAGTATTCAGCACATAGCAGACACTCAATAAATACTAAATACTTTTCCTCAACATTTTATTTATGAAAATGTCAAACATACAGAAGAGTTGAAAGAATAGTACAATGAATATCTATAGACCACCACCTAACTCTAGATTCAGTAAATGTTAACATTTTGCTGTATTTGCTTTGTGAGTGTGTTTATTTATTTTTGCTGAATCATTTGAAAGTTAGTTGCAATCACTGTGACACATAAATATTTCAGTAGGCATCTCTTAAGAATGAGGACATTCTCCTATATAACAATAATACCATTATTACACGTAAGAGTAATTAACCGTTATTTCCTAACCACCTAATACCCATTTGTAGAAGTTGATGTTGGTGCCCTACTCACATCCCCTTGGCCTGCCTAGAGGTCACCCGCAAACAATTCCCGTATAGCCAATGACTTCCTGAGGGTCTGCCTGGACATTCACAGCCAGACCAAGAGAGTGCACTCTGCCTTCACAGGGTGGGCTGGAAGTGCTGGGGAGTCAACACCCCAAAAGTGCCCCTTAACCAATGATGGAGGAAAGTTGGTAGATAGATACTCAAGCTTCCTTCCCCCGCATGAGTTGATTCTGAGGTGTGTTCCACAGAGCTTGTCAAAGGGTCCACAGCAACAGTTGCCCATAGTAACCTGTTCATTAACACATCCTTTATTAGTTTTCCTTCCTTCCCTATCTCACTACCTTACTGTGCTTCCTGAGATCACCTTTAAATAAACTACTTGCATGCAAAGTTTTATCTTCAGGTCTGCTTTGGAGGGACCCAGAACTAAGACATCAATCCTCTGCTAAGTTCATTTTAAAATGAGAACAAGGGCTTCCCTGGTGGCACAGTGGTTAAGAATCCACCTGCCAATGCAGGGGACACGGGTTCAAATCCTGGTCTGGGAAGATACCACATGCCTGGTCTGGGAAGATACCACATGCCGTGGAGCAACTAAGCCCGTGAGCCACAACTACTGAGCCCGTGTACCACAACTGCTAAAGCCCGTGCGCCTAGAGCCTATGCTGCGCAACCAGAGAAGCCACCGCAATGAGAAGCCCGCACACCGCAACGAAGAGTAGCCCCCGCTCGCTGCAACTAGAGAAAGCCCGCGTACAGCAACGAAGACCCAACACAGCCAAAAATAAATAAATAAAATTAATAAATAAATGTAAAAATCTTTAAAATGATAGCAAAACACAGTGCCCTTAGATCCATACAGAAGCAAACTCAAAACCTGCTTAGATGGTGCTTGCAACCCAGTCAACAGGAAATGCTCTTAGTTATGATTCTTACTGGAAGAATGCTATAGTGAGGCTGTGTTTATTTATTATGCCCTGCCCAGCCTATATTAATAATAATAATAGCTAATGCTTAATAAGAGCTTACTGTGTGGCTGCTTCACATGCTTTATTTCATTTAATCCTCAAGTGACCTTGTAGGGAGGGCACTATTATTATTCCCATTGTATTGATGAAGAACCTGAGGACCCTAGAAGTAAAAAGCTTTATGAACTCATACAGCTAGCAAGCAGCAGATCTCTGGTGTTCTTAACCAATGTATTAAAATGTACAGATGACCATAAACATTTTTTTATTCTATTCTTGTATGAATGGGAACAACAGTACTTGCCAGATAAAATTCATGTTGCAACAACACCATAAACATGTATTTTTAAAAATTTCTTTTATCGAAGTGTAGTTGACTTACAATGTTGTGTTAATTTCTGCTGTACAGCAAACTGATTCAGTTATACATATATATACATTCTTTTTCATATTCTTTTCCATTATGGTTTATCACAGGATATTGTACATAGCTCCCTGTGCTATACAGTAGGACCGTGTTGTTTACCCATTCTATATATAATTACATCTACTAACCCCAAACTCCCACTCCATCTCTCTGCCTCTCTCCTCCCACTTGGCAACCACAGTCTCTTCTCTATGTCTGTGAGTTTGTTTCTGTTTCGTAGATAAGTTCATTTGTGTCATATTTTAGATTCCATATATAAGTAATATCATAAACATATGTATTTTAAACCAATTAAAAATGTTATCTTCATTATTCAACATAGTTTTGGAAGTCCTAGCCACGGCAATCAGAGAAGAAAAAGAAATAAAAGGAATACAAATTGGAAAAGAAGAAGTAAAACTGTCACTGTTTGCAAATGACATGATACTATACATAGAGAATCCTAAAGACGCCACCAGAAAACTACTAAAGCTAATCAATGAATTTGGTAAAGTAGCAGGATATAAAATTAATGCACAGAAATCTCTGGCATTCCTATACACTAATGATGAAAAATCTCAAAAAGAAATTAAGGAAACACTCCCATTTACCATTGTAACAAAAAGAATAAAATACCTAGGATTAACCTACCTAGGGAGAAAAAAGACCTGTATGCAGAAAACTATAATACACTGATGAAAGAAATTAAAGATGATACCAACAGATGCAGAGATATACCATGTTCTTGGATTGGAATAATCAATATTGTGAAAATGACTCTACTACCCAAAGCAATCTACAGATTCAATGGAATCCCTATCAAATTACCAATGACATTTTTTACAGAACTAGAACAAAAAAATCTTAAAATCTGTATGAAGACATAAAAGACCCCAAATAGGGGCTTCCCTGGTGGCACAGTGGTTGAGAGTCTGCTTGCCGATGCAGGGGACGCGGGTTCGTGTCCCGGTCCAGGAGGATCCCACATGCCGTGGAGTGGCTGGGCCCGTGAGCCATGGCTGCTGAGCCTGCGTGTCCAGAGCCTGTGCTCCGCAACGGGAGAGGCCACAGTGGTGAGAGGCCCGCGTACCGCAAAAAAAAAAAAAAAAAAAAAAAGACCCCAAATAGCCAAAGCAGTCTTGAGGGAAAAAAACGGAGCTGGAGGAATCAGACTCCTTGACTTCAGATTATACTACAAAGCTACAGTAATCAAGACAATATGGTACTGACACAAAAACAGAAACATAGATCAATGGAACAAGATAGAAAGCCCAGAGGTAAACCCACGCACCTATGGTCAACTAATCTATGACAAAGGAGGCAAGGATATACAATGGAGAAAAGACAGTCTCTTCAATAAGTGGTGCTGGGAAAACTGGACAGCTACATGTAAAAGAATGAAATTAGGACACTCCCTAATACCATAAACTCAAAGTGGATTAGAGACCTAAATGCAAGACCGGACACTATAAAACTCTTAGAGGAAAACATAGCAAGAACACTCTTTGACATAAATCACAGCAAGATCTTTTCTGATCCACCTCCTAGAGTAATGGAAATAAAAACAAAAATAAACAAATGGGACCTAATGAAACTTAAAAGCTTTTGCACAGCAAAGGAAACCATAAACAAGATGAAAATACAACCCTCAGAATGGGAGAAAATATTTGCAAATGAATCAACCGACAAAGGATTAATCTCCAAAATATATAAACAGCTCATGCAGCTCAATATTAAAAAAACAAACAACCCAATCCAAAAATGGGCAGAAGACCTAAATACACATTTCTCCAAAGAAGACATACAGATGGCCAAGAAGCACATGAAAAGCTGTTCAACATCACTAATTATTAGAGAAATGCAAATCAAAACTACAATGAGGGGCTTCCCTGGTGGCGCAGTGGTTGAGGGTCTGCCTGCCAATGCAGGGGACACAGGTTCGTGCCCCGGTCTGGGAGGATCCCACATGCCACGGAGCAGCTGGGCCCATGAGCCATGGCCGCTGAGCCTACATGTCCGGAGCCTCTGCTCCGCAGTGGGAGAGGCTGCAACAGTGAGAGGCCTGCGTACTGCAAAAAAATAAAAAAACTACAATGAGGTATTGCCTCACACCAGTTAGAATGGGCATCATCAGAAAATCTACAAACAACAAATGCTGGAGAGGGTGTGGAGAAAAGGGAACCCTCTTGAACTGTTGGTGGGAATGTAAACTGATACAGCCACTATGGAGAACAGTGTGGAGGTTCCTTAAAAAACTAAAAATAGAATTACCATATGACCCAGCAATCCCACTACTGGGCATATACTCAGAGAAAACCACAATTCAAAAAGACACATGCACCCCAATATTCATTACAGCACTACTTACAATAGCCAGGTCATGGAAGCAACCTAAATGCCCATCGACAGATGAATGGATAAAGAAGATGTTGTACATATATACAACGGAATATTACTCAGCCATAAAAAGGAGCGAAATTGGGTCATTTGTTGAGACGTGGATGGATCTAGAAACTGTCATACAGAGTGAAGTAAGTCTGAAAGAGAAAAACAAATATTGTATATTAACACATATATGTAGAACCTAGAAAAATGGTACAGATGAACTGGTTTGCAGGGCAGAAATTGAGACACAGATGTAGAGAACAAACATATGGACACCAAGGGGGGAAAGCCGTGGGAGGGTGGGGATGGTGGTGTGCTGAATTGGGAGAGTGGGATTGGTATGTATACACTGATGTGTATAAAATTGATGACTAATAAGAACCTGCTGTATAATAAATAAATAAATAATAAATAAATAAAAATGTTATCTTCAAATTACTAATTCTTGAAAGTGTAAAGCAAGGATTCTCAGTCAGTTGAGAGCCTCAAAGGGATAAAACTTTCCCCTGCCATGCCTGTCTTAGCACAGCTTATATACTACACTTGGGTTGCCAGTGGTAAGTAATATTTTTCCAGCATTATTTAAGTTGTGTGGAATCTTCCAGTGTTTCAGCCGCTATGAAAATCAGACTCCCCTCAGACTTGCCCTATCACAATTCTCAGGCTGTCAGATTATCAAGCACAGCCATCTAACTTGAGCATGACAACTCTCAGTGAGGTGTGCTACAATTTTTGCACAAGGTCAGGCTTTCTTGGAACAATTACATCCTTGTTAGTAATACCTGGCCCCACCCAGTAACTTAAGTACACAGAAAAACTTGGATCTTAAGAAGATGCCTTTCCCAATTACTGTCTTCTCTAAGAATCCACAAAGAGAAACAGACTTTGAACCCAATGTACCTTATTTACTTGACCCCACTGTCATAAAGTGTTCAAATTCAAGTATTATAAAGATGGTAACAGGAAAAGGATTCAGGTTCCCAGACGGAGGAACGATTGGCCAAGGAAGTCAGCTTTCAGAGCTCAGTGGGTAAGCGGTAAGACTGTGTCTTGTATAGAAAGTAAAGAGTCATGAAAATTAAAAACAAATCAAGTGAGAGAAATTCATTTTGAAAAGTTGTTGTCTTAATGGGGTGGAAGAGAAAGGGAGACAGCAATCGTCCTCCTTAATAGGGTAGGGTGAGGTCTGCTAAGAAGCCCACACTCTCACTGTTTACTAAGCATCTACGGTGGACAGTGCTTGAGAAAACTCTGTTAATGACCAAATTCTGAAATCATCACTGTTAACAGTGCTGTATTGGAAATCTTACTGACAAAATTTTTAAATTATAAAAGAATCAGTATTATTTCTAATAGCATCTTACTGAAAGATTGATGAAGACATGCCAGCCAGAAAGAGTGAGCCTGGCAGGAATGAAACTTGCTCCTGGCAGGACAGGCCTGGCATGGGGAGGAGCAGAGCCAGCCCCCAAAAGTCATAGGTATGTTCCAGCTCTTGAAGTTTTATATTTGTGTTAAGAGGACAAAACTCCAAGTTGCTGAGGTCTTTGGAGTGGACAGGGACAGGAAGGGATTAACAGCAGTTTCTTTAAGGAAGATAATGTTTACCTAGGCAGCAGCATGGTGAAGAACATTGCTTTAGGAGTCCTGGGTTAGAATCGTCACCCTGACCTTTACAGATCATGTAATTTGACATTTGGTCAAATTATATAATCTCTCAAAACCTCTAGAAATGACCTCAAGAAGCTTGTTAGGGGCTTAACTGAGATTGAAATAATGTATGTAAAGTGTTTAGCACACTGCCTGTTGCTTAGAAAACATTCCATATGTGTTTCTATTGTATTTATAGTGATACTCCCAAAAGGAAGTAATAAGTACATGTTTCTCCCAGATAGAAGCAGGGAATATCTTTGGGAGAGAGATGGCAGCAGGAAAAGCGCAGAAGAAGGGAGAAAAGAGGCCTTTGTTATTTATTCTTTTTAGCCTATACTGGGTCAAGGGGGAAGGGTGTTATGAGGGGTGGAGGGAAGGGGGAAAGCAGAGATTAATGTGGTTTAAAGCTTGAGGCTGGGACTTCACTGGTGGTCCAATGGTAAAGAATCTGCCTCACAATGCAGGGAACGCGGGTTCAGTCCTTGGTCAGGGGACTAAAATCCCACATGCCATGGGGAAACTAAGCTTGCGTGCCACAACTAGAGAGAAGCCCACGCACCACAACAAAGATCCTGTGTGCTGCAACTAAGACCCGACACAGCCAAAAATAAATTAAATAAATAAATAATAAATAAATCTTAAAAAAAAGACTAGAGGCCATGTTCGAATTGAGTCTTTTCTAAGGTACAAACCATTTGAATCTATGTGATTTGGAACAGTTTCAAAAACCCTCTATTAGCAGAGAGCAACTTTATGAAAAATGACCCAAGAGAGGCTTTCAAGACAAGAAGTACTTTGTTCAGCAGAAGCTATCTGAGCAGAAAGGAAATTTCAGTTTTCTTACTGTTAAAATGACATTCTATCAATGTCTCTAGGGAAGACTGGTTTCACCTTCCCCGGGGCTGCTCTGTAGCTACCCTCTGTTTTATGGCCTATTTCCTTGTGGTTTCGTGTTTTGCTGTCTTTTAAAAAACCCCTAATACGGGCTTCCCTGATGGCGCAGTGCTTGAGAGTCCGCCTGCCGATGCAGGGGACACGGGTTCGTGCCCGGGTCTGGGAAGATCCCACATGCCGCAAAGCGGCTGGGCCCGTGAGCCATGGCCGCTGAGCCTGCGCGTCTGGAGCCTGTGCTCTGCAACGGGAGAGGCCGCAACAGTGAGAGGCCCGCGTATCGCAAAAAAAAAAAAACAAAAAAACAAACCTAATACTAGAAGTACTTTGAACTTAGTAGTCAGAACAAGATTGTTTAATTAAAACTAGAAATAGTACCATTATAACTGGGGTGACTCATCTGGGGCTTTATTTTAAATATATAATAGACAAGAGGAGGTTGATAAGCTCAGTGTAGACCAAAGTGCAGAACCAAATGCACTCTTTTTCCCCCAGCAGATCAGACTTAAATTCATTAAACATGGCATGGAAGACCAGCAGCCTAATGCAAATGTACAGATTTCTTCTCTTAGTGATTTTATCTCTGCCACATGAGATGACAAGTAAGTTAATACTTTTGGGCTTCTTTTCAAATAAAGAAAATTTCAGATTATAAAATGATTGGGGGCTTTGGGAAAATACAGAATCCAAACTGGAATGATTATACAGTTGGTATGGCTCAGAGTACAGAAGTCAGATAAAATAGTGAAAAATTAAGTGGAAAAATATTTTTATGGTTCTGATATTATAAGACAGGGTTGAAGTATTTTATTCTCTCCAGAGCCACAGCCAGAATTTTCCTACATTTTAATGCATTTCATTACTAATCATACCTAAAATAAACCTCTGCTCTTTATCTGAGCATACAACATACACGAAAATCTTTTCTATGTTTGCTCCCCACCCCAACCTGGAAATACCTTTTTCCTTCTTGATTCAAAAAGTGATAAGCAGTCACTGTAATATAAGTTAGGAAATATATAAAAGAATAAAGAAAAGTAAAAATCCCCCCAAATCCCATCATCAAGAGATAACCACTCAACGTTTTGATGTATATTCTTCCAGGTTTTAAAAAAATGCTAGGCAGCAATCACCAGTAGTTCATGCTTTTTAAAGGAAAAGTTAACGCATTTACAGAATATATTAACAAATGATACACAGGGGGCAAGTTTGTGGCAGCTAAAGTCATTTTTTAGCTTTGTTACTTGCTTCTAAATGAGGAAAGTACAAACTGAAATTTAGGTATGTTACAATGGATTTCTAAAAATCAGAGGTAAAAATTAACTGCTATATATCCTGATCATCCACCCCACAACAACAGCTTTACCACACAAACCACAGATGTTTAAACATCTTATTTTACTACACTGTCAGTATAATAGTGAAACATCAGATATACAAAACCAAATTTGTTTATAATCCCATCATCTAATCAAAAATGTTTTCAAAGTAGCTTTTGCCCATATGCATATTCAATTTTGATATATTTATAGGAATTGTTAGAGATGTACTTTACATTCTGCCTATTCACCTAATATTATGTCTTAAATATTTTTCCATTTTGCTCTTTCTTTCTCCTTTGTATTTCCCCACTCCCATCCCCTTACTATGCTATTTCCAAGCACTTGAAATAAACAATTTAGATCTGGTAACTATTTCTCCACTGTTTACTCTATTTTTATCCATCCTAGTCAATATATAGATAGGATTTTCCCAAGACTTGTCCATATATATATATATGTATACACATATATGTGTGTGCATGTGTGTGTGTGTGTGTGTGTATGTGTGTATAAATGGGGTAATTCCATACATATTGTTTTCTAACCCAGTGGTTCTCAAACTTCTCTGCATACTAGAATCACCTGGGAGCTTTTTTAAAACCCCAGTGCCCAGGTTACACTAATATTAATTAGTCAGAACGTCTGGGGGTGGGAGCCAGGCATCAGTACGTTTTTGAAGATCCCCAGATGATTCCAATGTGCAGCAAAATTTGGTAACCATCATTTTTTAACCTTTTGCTTTTTTAAATTAATAATCCTTTTTCGATCTTTTCCTTGTAAAATCGCATAGCTCAATATGACTATTTTTAATCATTGCAGAGCATTTCATTGTACCGATGTAACATATTTAACCAATTCTCTAATTATGGTCATTTAGATTGTTCACTCTATCTTAATAGTTTCTTCCTGCACTCCCAGGTTCTGTTTTAACTGTGAATGGTAAAACTGAAAACTATATTCTGGACACTGAGCCTGGCCTCGAAGAATCTCTGAACTGTGCTGTTCAAAACCATACCAGAGAAGAAGAACTTCTCTGGTACCGCGAAGATGGGAGAGTGGATTTGAAATCTGGAAACAAAATCAACTCAAGCTCTGTCTGTGTCACTTCCATCAGTGAAAATGACAACGGCATCACCTTTACCTGCAAGCTGAGGAGGAATCAGTCGACATCCATCTCAGTGGTGCTGAATGTCACTTGTGAGTGAGGGGAAAGAAACTGCTAGTTAGTCTGTGTTGTCTGTACTACACTAAGTGGTAGATGAAATCTGGGTCTAAAGAGTATGTGTATTTTAACATTTGCTTGATACTGCCCAATTGCCCTATTTATGATCCCACAACCTTGCATGAGGGTGCCTGTTTCCCACACCCTCATGAGCCTGAGTATCCTCAAGCTCTAAGAATCTGTCAGCCTGACTTGAAATTTTATTTTCATTTTCTAAATCAGGAATGAGGGTGTTCACCTTTTCGTAAATGCATTAGCTTTTCACGGTTCTTGTCTGCAAAATGCTTGCTCATGTCCTTTACCCATTTTTCTATTAGGTTATTTGCCTTTTTCTTATTGATTTGTATAAGCGCTTTGTACATTAAGGAAATTAGCCTTTTGTCATTTTGAATGATAAGTATTTCGTCTATTTATTTTTGACATTTTAAAATAGTTCTTTTTTTTGCCATATTGAAATTTTAAATGTTTGTGTATTTAAAATTACCAATCTTTTCGTTCTTAAACGTTTTTCTAGCTTTTGTGTTCTACTTAGAAAGATATTCATTGGGAATCTTTTAACATCATCTTAAACCCTCAAAGGTGAAGCTCTTTGATATTTGGGTTCCAGGTACTGGTAAGCCATTGGTGGAACTATCTGAGGTTAGTCGTCCTTCCAATGAGTCTACGGAGGTGATCACGTAGGTGGTTTGGGTGGAAAACTGGTTCTGCGTGAGGGGGGTGTGGATAGTGTGGTGAGCGGTGATGTGAGTAAGGGTGATAATATGGTGTGGTCTGGTAGAAAGAGCTCTGGACTTGGAACCTAGTAATAAAATGTCAAAGCCATTTGATCCCATGAGCTCAGCAAACTTTTCTGTGAAAAACTGATGCCATTGTTCCTGAGATAAAAGGGTGGGAAAAATGCCAAGGAATCCAGTACTGGAATCTGCTGGCATCCTGCAGCTTGGGCTTCCAGAGTGAATCATTTACATGTTTCTGGGCAAAGGAGCTTTGCTTTTTATTTCCTATGAATTGATAAAATGTGATTTTTAACAAGCTATCTCTTGGCAACTTTGTTAGAATCCAAGACTGTCAGCATACCTTGGAGCTTTTGTAATCCTTATAAAATGACAGACAAGGAAACTGAGGCCCAGAATGAAGGCCCTAATTATCACATCTGGAGCTGAGAACAGAAAACAAATCCCCAGGCTCCTAATCTAGTGCTCTTCCCATTGTAACCTTCTTAAGAGAGACGCAGTAGAAATGCCGATAATATGATTCAGTGGCTTAAAAAAATGATTTTCAGTTTCCCAGCCTGATTCCACATTTAATATTATCATCGTTGCACATATATAGAAAAAACCAATTGGTCAGTGATTCATAGTGACAATAATTGACACAAACTCATCAATCAATAAATCAAGATAAGGTCATAAAGTGACAAGAATATCATGTACAATCTTGAGTATTATGGATTATTGTTATAAATGGCAGACCAAGAACTCAATGGAAACTTGATAATACACTATTTGAGGATGGTGTGCAGAAACTTCTTTTATAACGTTGTTGCTGAAAGTATAAATTGAGACCACCTCTTTCGCAATATCTATCAAAATTTAAAGTGCACCGACCCTATGACCCAGCGTTTCTGCTTTGAGATGTTAACCTTAGAGAAATACGTGCATATATGCATAAAGAGATATATACAAGGATTTTTTTTGACTTTTCCTTTTAGATTTTATTTAAATATTTGCTAAACATCTGGTCACATTTTTCTCCTTGCTTTTGCTTTTAGTCTTTAGATTATAGTCACTACACAGGGTTCTGTCCTGAGCCCATACTTTTTTTTACAAGGATGTTTATTGAAGCACTGTTTAGCATTTTTAAATGAAAATAACCTGATGCCCATCAAAATAAAATAATTAAAGAGTCAGATATTATACTATAGCACTCTAAAAGCAATGAGCTGGAATTCTGTGGTTCAACATGAATATATCTCAAAGCGTGCAATTGTTGAGAGAGTGAAGTCTTTTATGTAAACACTTCTCACCCTCTTAGAACAATACAATATATTTCCTATGGGAATATCATATGTATTTTTAAAATACTATTTAAAAAAAAAAGATCTGCAAGTATTTACATCAAACTCATAGCACTGGGTGTCTCTGGGGAGTCAGGAAGTGACCAGGATGGAGTCAAGGAGGACCTTAACTTTATCTGAAATGTACTAATACTTTTAAAAGGGAATGCTCATGTAGAGCCGATATGCTTAAAAATTAATTTTAAATAGTTAAATAAAAAGGAACAACTATCTGAATACCATATAACATTCTTGTTGGACATGAATACAGAATTCAAACACATTCCAAAGAGCAATAAAATGTCATTCTTCTGAGAGAGCTATTAATAGCACAGCCTGCTCAGGGTCTAATTATTCAGTGTACAGATTATACAAGCTCCTTTTTTCCCTCCTTCTCTGCGTCTATCTCTTTCCTACTGCCCACTTTTCATGCATTTTATTACTCTTCTGTACCTTGGCCAAAAAAATGCAAGGAGCGTGGAGAAGAGGGGAGAGTCAGTTCAGCCATTTCTCCCCCTAGATGTTGGAAAGCCCTGGTGGTAGTAAGGGTTGGAATCATTTGGTGAAGATAAATGTGTTTGACAATCTATGGGTCTACAGATGTCCTTATCATGACGGGAATACGAAGTTGCTCACACAGAAGGCTGAGAGGGACTCAAGGTTATGCTCACCTTCCACGGATGCCAGAGTTGCCACGATTGGAGTGCCTTCTGACAGAAGGACATTATTTCTAGAAGATCATTGAGGAAATGCAAATATGCATTGGTAAATCTCTGGCCAGGACAAGTATGGTTATTGTTCCGTGTGTTACAAATTGTCTACTTAATACAGATTCATTATTATATACATTTGTTTCATGGTTTGTCTTCCCCACCACATTAAAAGTGCTATTAAGTTTGAAACTGGACGTATGTTATTTACCATTGTACCCCTGGTTCCTAGCCCAGTGCTTGCCATACAGTAGGTACTCAATAAATTTTTGTCAAATAAATGAATGACTACATGAGATAGACTGAAGGGACATCTTGAACACTGGCAATAAACTACTGCTTATCTGCTAATTAAACTTAAATGCTTGCGTCTTGCAGTTCCTCCTCTCCTAAGTGGAGACGACTTCCAAACAGCTGAGGAAGGCAGTGATGTGAAGTTGGTTTGCAATGTGAAATCCAACCCCCAGGCTCAAATGATGTGGTACAAAAACAGTGGCTTCTTGAATTTAGAGAAAAAGCATCACCAAATCCAACAGACAAGTGAGTATCTTCAACTGTCAATCACCAAAGTCAAGAAATCTGACAATGGAACCTACAGCTGTATTGCAAATTCACTTATAGAAACGAAGACCAAGGACTTTCACCTTATTGTCAAAGGTAACTCTATTGTTTATTTACTGAAATATAGTTGATTTACCATATTATGTTAGTTTCAGGTGTACAGCATAGTGATTTAATATTTTTATAGATTATACTCCCTTTCACATTATTACAAAACAATGGCTATATTTCCCTGTGTTGTACAATATATCCTTGTTGCTTACACACAGAGTTTGTATCTCATAATCCTATAGCCCTATCTTGCCCCTCCCTCCTTCCCTCTCCTCACTGGTATCCACTAGTTTGTTTTCTATATCTGTGAGTCTGTTTCTGTTTTGTTTTATACATTCATTTATTTTTTTCCACATATAAGTGATAACATACAGTATTTGTCTTTCTCTGTCAAATCGACAGAGAGCGTAATACTTTTGCGGTCCATCCACAAAGGTAACTCTTTTTTTAAGTAATATCTAGCATAGTACAAAACTCAGAGAGATGCTCAGTAAATATTTTTTGTGACAACTAATGATGATGACAATTATGATTAGTAGCTAGGATTTTCTTTGGAGAATTATCTCGATCCAAGGAATTCTAGTTGTTTCTTTTAGGGGAATTATTCCCATTCCATATAGGATACTGCTTTTTGAGCAAAGGTCCTTTTCTAGAATCAAGTAGTAGAAGACAGTTCTGGTTGGCTTTTATGGAGGAGTATTTCCATGAATTTTCCTAGGCAACAAGGTTTGTAGGAACTGGACTTCTCTTTTTTTATTTGCCTGCGTTGGGTCTTCATTGCTGCGCACGGGCTTTCTCTAGTTGCGGCGAGCGGGGGCTACTCTTCGTTGCGGTGCGTGGGCTTCTCATTGCGGTGGCTTCTCTTGTTGTGGAGCACAGGCCCTAGGCGCGCAGGCTTCAGTAGTTGTGGCACGCAGACTCAGTAGTTGTGGCTCGCAGGCTCTAGAGCGCAGGCTCGGTAGTCGTGGCGCACGGGCTTAGTTGCTCCTCGGCATGTGGGATCTTCCCGGACTAGGGTTGGAACCCATGTTCCCTGCATGGGCAGGCGGATTCTTAACCACTGCGCCACCAGGGAAATCCAGAACTGGACTTTTGAGTTAACAGCTTAGTGACAAACGGAAGAGAAGTCATAAACACATAGAGGAAAAATATACTGACTAGATAAGAAAATAGATCTATAAAATCACTCCTAACTCTGAAATTGTAACCTATAGGCTAATCAGAAAAGTGAGCGAGGGAGAATGGGGGAAACAGCTTCTTTCTCTTGGCTTCATGCTTCTTCTACCCAGGTTTATGATCTCTGCAATAACAAGGAACAAAAGAAGCTCCACGTGTCTTTCCCTCCTCTTATTTCTCACTCATATAGAAAGAGGAAGGCGAGATACCTGGAGTGGCAGATGCAGATAACGCTCACGCACACATTGCCTGGTCTGGGGCCAGGATGCTAGAAGCAGCCGAACAAGCTGAGGCTCGCACATCTTGTTAGAACATCACTCACTTTGTCATTTGCCTCTCTGTGCCACTCATTGCCTTTCTTGCCAGTCCTCAGGAAGCCAACTGAACCCCAGCCAGAAGCGTTGGACATGTGACCATAGGGCTTCTTATTACTGTACCAATAGAGTGGCTGGTGGGTAGGAAGGGCTGCCAGTTGAATGCCCATCACTGTGATTACTGGTGCGTTCAGTAATTTCTCCTGCAGAACAGTGACAGTATGCCCAGGGGCTACTTGCTTTAAAAACCAAACCCATGGGCTTCCCTGGTGGCACAGTGGTTGAGAGTCCACCTGCCGATGCAGGGAACACGGGTTCGTGCCCCGGTCTGGGAGGATCCCACATGCCGCGGAGCGGCTGGGCCCGTGCGCCATGGCCGCTGAGCCTGCGCGTCCGGAGCCTGTGCTCTGCAACGGGAGAGGCCACGGCAGTGAGAGGCCCGCGAACCACAAAAAAAAAAAAAAAAAGAAAAACAAACAAAAAAACCCACCAAACCCACAAACTCTTGGTTAAGAAGGAATCATAATTGCTCTATGTCACATTAAACATACAGCTTGTGTGGCAAGCAGGATGCCAGCTTGGCAAATTAGCTTTCATGGGCAGAATCCTGTTTGGGGTTGAGCTCTTCCAAACCAACTGGTTTTTCTCATTTCTTCCTGCGTTATTACTTGCCTGGCTATTGGCTGCCTTAGGAGCATAAGCACTCCGATGCTGGTGCTCAGGCTAAATGCCAGGTTTGCCATGAGCTCTCCCAGCTTCACCGCTCCGTGGGGTAGTTTATAAATGAGGCTGTGCAAAGTGAGAAATGACATCACGGATCTTTTCTTGAGCACAAGATTTTAGCCACGTGTTGAGATTATTTTACCGTAATGAATATGGGCTGGGTTGGGTTGGGGGGAAATACCAGATCTGGTTATAAATAAGAGAGTAAAGGGAAGAGATGCAGTTACACTTTCCAAACTCACTTTCAACAGAAACTTGGAATCCAAAGTGAGCCAGTGGGTCAGGCAGTTTATTTCAGTTTGTTTATGGAGTGAAAGCTGTCACGTGTGGCTTCATTTTATTCAGTTTGGTAAAAATATTCTGATCTCTGACTGAGTTCTGATTTTTTCCCCCAACTGTACCACCTTTGCCTCTCCTTCATTTTGACATCTTTCCTTGGCACTATAAGTTCATGGGGTCCCCAGTAAGATGCCCTTTGGTGTGTCCCAGGGCTGGCTATTACAGAGTCAAGGTTTACAAGAAGTCCCAGGGACTTTCCTGGTAGTCCAGTGGCTAAGACTCTGTGCTGCCAATGCAGGGGGCCCGGGTTCAATCCCTGGTCGGGGAACTAGATCCCACATGCTGCAACTAAAGATCCCACATGCTGCAACTAAGACCCAGTGCAGCCAAATAAATAAATATTTAAAAAAAGAAAGAAATCCCATTGAGAAGAGCTTCTCCAGAGAGTTGGTGTCACCCACACCGTCATGAGAATAATTTTTAGCAACAGCCAAAGGAGAGCAAAAGTAAAGGATGCTTAATCTACTCCGTAAAATTATCCTGAGCAGGACACATAATGGAGAAGACAACAGTTAAAAGGTAAATATGTGTCATACAATTATGGAGGGATAAACCCCATTTCATAATCTTGAGGCATATAGGGCTTGGGCTTTGAAATTAGATTAATCAAAAGTCTTCTCTTCCCCTTCTCTCTTCCTTTCACCCTTCATATACTATCTCGTAACACTTTGTCCTTTACTATCTCGATCTGCAGTAGTTTTTTTTTTTTAATGTCAGTCTCTCCCACTAGAATATGAGCTCCTCAGACACAGGAGCCTTCCAGGCCTGTCCTATTTTTTCAGGGCTAAGAACAGCACCTAACACACAGTAGTCATTTAGCAAAAATCTATTGATTTCATTCACTCTACAAACTCAATTATACAATAAATAGCACACTCTTTATTTCCTATAAATTCCAAACATTTTATCTTAGCCATGATTGGAGCTCCTTTCCCTCCTAGGGTGGCATCAGAATCCAGGAGCTTAGACAGAGTCATTTCAATACCTTTGTTGACCTTAGCACTCTTACTTTTGTACGTTTCACCCCATATCTAATATATTAACATGAAGTATTAAGTATACTTTTTGGCTGTAAACATTTGAAAGGGTATTTAAAACTTGCATACATTTTGAATTTTTCTATAAATAAGTTATTAATTTGGTTCTTAAGTTTTAAATGTTATTATTATTATTTAACAGTTGGGTGATAGTCGACACAAAGTTACATTTTATAGATGCTTAAACATTTATGCATTTTGATTAACTTTGCCACTTTATTTTCATATTTTGGAGCCAATACTTTTTTTTCCAGTCTCAAATATTTTCATAGGCTCTTGGAAAGCTTACAAGCACAGGGACTGCACCTATAGTACAAAATGGCTCTGAGCTTACCTGGTGTTCACAAAACAAGGGAATGGGCTTTCACTTCTAGGTGGCTGGTGTCTTCCTAGCCCAAATTAGAAGTAGACTCTCTGTTCTTCCATATCCTTTAGGGAAAGATGAGAATCTTTGCCAAGATTGGGAAGGCTGATGCTTAGAGTTCTACTTTCCTAGGGGCAGGCACTACGCAATCACCCTGTATAATGTCTTGTCACCTACCTGGGGCACAATCACAGCACAGCTACAAGGGTCCCACTGTTCCTCCCTCCTTAGTCCAGCAGCTTCCTCACCTTTTCTCTTCTTCCTCTTAAAACCTTCCTGCCTCTCTTTCTCCTTCGAGGATACCTCCCAACATCTTTCGGGCTTTTCAAATGGCAGGAAAAAGCATTGATTTCAGCTTACTTCTGCTTTCTGCATGGCAAAAATTATGGATCAAGCACAAAATGATCTGACTTTGGGGAGTTATTCATATTACAATAAATTATCCTTCCAAAGAGGAATGGATTCAAAGCCTGTCTCTGCTAGTTACTAGTTCTGTGACTTTGGACAAGTAAACTCAAAGCCCCTGGTTCCTCGCCTATAAAAAAGAATGATAATAAAATTCTTCAGGATTGTTTGGAGAATTTAATTAAGAGGAAAAATGTTAAGTGCAAGGCACCGTGGCTGGGACATACTAGAAGTACATAAATTAGAAGCATATAAATGTTAACTTTCTCGTTTCCTGTGTTTGCACTTCCAACAGATAAAGCTCCATCTGTACCAATAGAACCCATTATTGCTGCATGTATTGTGGTCTTTCTGACCTTGTTATTTGGACTGATTGCCAGAAGAAAAAGAATGATGAAGGTATCTAAGTATTCTAAGCTAAAAAGTCATCTAAACAAAAGCAGAGAACTGGCTATATAAGTGACTATAGAATTAGGAACCATACTTGAACGATCTGGTCTCTCTCCCATGAGATCTAAAATGGAAGTTGCTTAAGGGAATAAAATTGTACATCTATTATGAGTACAGCTTTACGAAGAATAGAGTAGAAGAATAGAAGTGCATATGGACAAGACCTGAATGAAAATAGCTGTGGTGTTAGAAGTAGGTGCTGATTTTTCTTCCTTTTAAATTTCTCTTTATTGTTGCTATAGTTCCTTTGGTACAATAAATAAATAAATATAGAGGCGCATCTGCTCTGGATTCAGAGATCTGTGTGAAAAAGATGGCACTTACTGCTCACCTCTTGAGTACAGCCACATGCTCTGGCTGTGGTGGGCTGGAGTTTGAATTGTTGAATGGTTAACCTTGTTGGTTAGCATGATGCAGAGGACCTGCATGCATAGGTTAATGCTATGCATTTGACTCCACCAGTTAATCCAGTGCCAAAGGCAGGCAAATGTGGCAGAAAGCCTCTAAGGAAAGGCCAGTGTGGAATTACATTTTCTTAGGTTAAACAAAAGTGATTAATGTGGTCAAAGAAATAAGACCTCGACCAGTGCAGAGGTGGCAGTATTCCCAGCCACCTCTGTATTGGTATGTATTTTTCTACATAGATGATTAACAGACATTTGGGTTTCCGGTCCCTTGAGCCACCTTGATGCATTCAAAATGTTTATGCGTGGGCCTTAGCAAAACAGGCAAATTCATTGCCCTTGTCCTGTTTGCTTTTAGCTCTGCATAAAGGATAAAGATCTTCAAAGCAGAACAGCTCTGTAAGTACTCTGGGCTGGGGTCAACGATTTTCCATAAGCAGATGGGTAGCAGTCAGTGGTGTGCATCATAAAGCCCATCCTGGGCAAACTCCTCCTGAGATGGAAGGTGCTAGAAGGTGAAGTGGTTCAGAGGAGAATGGAGGGTGGAGGAGAATCTGCCTCCCCTTTAGAGGAAGACAGGTGAGGCTAGGTTGGAAGGTTGCTTGGAACTGACCACACCTTTGGTCTTGAGCCTACTCTTTCTTTAAGCAATTTCAGGCTAATTCTTGTGCAACTGCCTTTAATTGCCACACAATGTAAATGTCTGAGAGAGCTCACCCTGGGGGAAGCCACTGCTGCATTCTCCTTCACAACCAGGTCAGAAGCCACATTCCTCATCCTAAATACCGCCTTATCTTTGGAGCTTCCTTTAGACTGTTGGCTCCAGCATACCTGAAGCGGGCAGTGGCTAAAAAGAACAGAGGCATACTTTCCAAGAGTATGAATTTTGTTCTGATTTTTTTTCTTAGTGTTATGATCACCTTTATAATTAATTTCTTGATTCATTTCAGATGAAAAAGCCAGGATGACATCTAATACGGCAAGAGTTTTGCATCAGGACCTCCTTGATTTATGTAGTCCCGTCTGTATTTATTGCTATTACTAAGTTCATTCCTGTCAAATTGTCAGAGGTTATGAAGAAGTGTTTCAATAAGCACTTAGAAGTAGTTATTATGACTAATTTAATATACTTGCAAGAACACTTTCAGGAAGAAAGCTGTAAAGATTGAAAGATAAGATTTTTAAAGTCTTCTCCTTGAAGGATATGTTAATTAATTGAAATTTGTCCTGAAAAGATTGGTAACCATTTACATTTAGTGTGTATTCTTCTAGGTAGGAGATTAACAGATATTTGGGTTTCACAAATCAGTACACTACCAAAAAAAACTGGGGGATGGGGGCAACATAGAGGGATCAATTTCTAAAGTTGCCAAGGAAACACATAAGTAATATCAATTATATCTACCTTCACAGTCATTTCAAAAAAAGAAATGTTCTAGGACTAAAAAAGGAAGGATATAATCTCAGAATATAAAGTATTCCTTTAAATGGAAAAAATTCAGTATTATAAAAAACAACATATGTCCTTATTTTTCTCATCTTATCGTGGGTGACAATCACAAACTTTGTGAGTTTTGTGTGGTGATGAAGATGAAAACGGCAGGGGACAGGGGATAGCATGTTTGTTTCCTAGTATCCTGTGTTCTTTTTGCATAGCCATTTGCATAGATCCAGCGATATTATGAATCAGCCTGTACTCTTCTCATATACCTTAATTTAAAATTGCAGCTCTCTTATTATTTATCGCTGACTTTCCCCACTTCCATTCTTTCTTCATTTTTTTCCCTGTAAGAGTCTCTGCTTCAGTTTCCCACACAGCTGGGGTGGGTTATAGGGAGAGGCAGCCTTGGCCAGAAGCACCCTTGATTGTCTCTGCTGTGCTCTCACTCTATCTTAGAAAAAAAAATTTTTGTCTAATGTTGCAGGAGCTAAATGTGCCACAGTGAAAGAGAAAGAGAGAGAGCTGCTTGCTGTCAGACAGGTGGTTAAAATCCCTTTATTGCCTTAGAAGCAAAGAGAAGAAATGAGCAGAATGTATTAAATCTTAACAGTCTTTTGTTTCTAAGAAGAACAGACACATCCTCCTGTTAGGCTCCTCTTTGCTTCCTTGGAAACGTCAGCGTGAAATGGAGAGACAGACCATTAAAAACTGTGGTTCACAGATTTCTCTGTCTTCTTGGAGGCCCTAGTAGGTTTTGTGGGGAAGCCTTCAGATCATGTCCCTCATTCAGGATTTCTCAAATTAGAATTTGGAAGCCCTGTGAAAATGCTGTAAGGATAAGGTAGGAGGATTGTGAAAATCTGAAAGGTTAGACAATTAAGTAGAACCCTGGAAACGAGAAATTAAAAAACGGTGGGTTGGGATAGTTTAAAGTGGAAGAGGAAACAGAAAAACTTAACATTTTTAATTGGACTTGGAATCAGGAGATCTGAGTTCCAGTCTTGGCTGTGTTACCTTGGGCAAGTGCTTTTCCCTCTCTTGGGCCTTTGGAAAATAAGGAGGTTGGATTAAGAGGAGGATTAAGATTCATTTTCATTTTAGCTTGAAAATTCTGTGATCCTAAAAAGATTCCCACATAGTTTAATGTCTAAAGGAGTTGGCAAAAAAGATTGAAAATGTAACACCTTTGCCCCGCCTAGCAGAGTTATGAATCAGCTTTGTTCTAGGACATATAACTATCCTTGAGAATTACAGGTCATCAGGAAAGAGTTTCTTCACCCTTGTTAAATACAATGACCTTGTACATTAGCACAGAGAAGGAACCTTAACTAGTTTTAACAGAGCACAGCAATATTATAGTCATTGCCTCTCATTTTGCCTTACAGTTTTGAAACAGAGTCTGTACTAAAACTATGTCTATTATTTAAAATTAGAAGTTAGCCTAGAGCCTGTCTTAGAAAGATGTGAAATTCCAGGATTCAAAAGAAACCCCATATATAAATCAACTATACTTCAATTAAAAAATAATAAAGTTAAAAAAATAAAGAAACCCCATAACCTTTCCCCAATGTTTTCTCTACCTACTGTGGGGTACGTGGAATTCCAACATTCCCTCATCTGGTTTTGACCCTTTGGACTACAAATACCAGTGGAGAAGTGACAGAAAAATCCAGTTGCTCCCCTCTCAACCTTTTTATCAATAAGGACAACTTTCATAATTATTATTTTTCTCCTTCTTGGGCCCCATATTTTGAAAGAACTGGTCTATCAAACAAATTTTACTTATTAAATAAGAGTCATCTGTTTTCCCAATTTAAAAAACATTTATCAATAGTACCTACTTGTCAGTCTAAGCTTCTTTTATGACAATACAATTACCCACTTGATGTAATTCCATTTAAAAGAAAATAAATCTCGTACTATAGTTAACCTGCGCAGTTTTTTAGAGGTTAACAATATAATCATTGCAATCAGGCTTTTTGAATCATTGAAAATAGCTTACAACTATTACCAAATAGTTCACCAACTTTACGCCTCTCATCACCATGATCATGACTACTTTCCTGAACCTATTAGCCCGGGGTCATAAAGTCAAATTCTTACAGGGGTCAAGCAGATCAATGAGTGAAGCAGGCTAGACGTACAACAATAGGGAGTGGTGGAGAATGTGGCAAATAGCACATCTATGTCTAAAAGGGGGCTGATAGTTACCACTGGGGACAGGTCTTCTGATTCTGTAAGAGAAGTCAGAAATCTGGATTTTTATGTGTAGTTCTCCTAATTTAAAAAAACTTAAAAAAAATCTTGTATATCTAGGAGTAGAAGAATCTTCTCACCCCAATATGTGTCATTCTCTGTTAGGTAAGCTAAAACCTGGTGTTGACTTGGGCTTTCATTGTTTCATGGAGATTTTTGTGAAACAGCTCTTGTAATTTTCACTCATAGTCTACTATTCCCCGAAGCTCAAGCATGATCACGATGAACCAAATCAGAGGACAGTTAGTTCTGCAGAAATACCTCAGAGATATTGCGGATACACTGCAATAAAGCAAACATCTCAAAAAAGTGGGTAACAAATTTTTTTGGTTTCCCGGTGCATATAAAAGTTAGGTTTACACTTCACTGTAGTCTATTAAATGTGCAATAGCATTATGTCTAAAAACGATGTACATACCTTAATTTAAATATACTTTATTGCCGGGACTTCCCTGGCAGTCCAGTGGTTACGACTCCGGGCTGCCAATGCGGGGGGTGTGCGTTCGATCCCTGGTCGGGGGACATAAGATTCCCACATGCTGCGGGGTGCAGCAGAGAAAAAAACCCAAAACTTTATTGCTGAAAAATGCTAACCATCATCTGAGGCTTCAGTGAGTTGTATGTAATCTTTTTGCTGGTGAAGGGTCCTGCCTCAATGTGCTTGGCTGCTGACTGATCAGGATGGTTGCTGCTGAAAGGTTGGGGCGGCTGGAGCCATTGCTTAAAATAAGGCAGTAATGAACAATGAAGTGTGCCACATCAATTGATTCTTTCTTTCACGAGTGACTTCTCCGTAGCAGGCAATGCTGTTTGATAGCATTTTACCTGCGGTAGAACTTCTTTCAAAATTGTTGTCAATCCTCTCAAACTCTGCCACTGCTTTATCAACTAAGTTTATGTAATGTTCTAAATCCTTTCTTGTCATTTCAACAATCTTCATAGCATCTTCACCAGGAGTAGATTCCATCTCAAGAAACCATTTTCTTTGCTCATCCGTAAGGAGCAACTCCTCACCCATGAAAGTTTTATCATGAGATTGCAGCAATTCATCACATCTTCGGGCTCCACTTCTAATTCCAGTTCTCTTCCTATTTCCACCACATCTGCAGTTACTTTGTCCACTGAAGTCTTGATCCCCTCAGTCATCCATGAGGGTTGGAATCAACTTCTTCCAAATTCCCGTTAATGTTGATATTTTGACCTCTTCCCATGAATCATGAATGTTCTTAGTGGCATCTAGAATGGTGACTACTTTCCAGAAGGTTTTGACTTTGCCCAGATGCATCAGAGGAATTACTATCGATGGCAGCTATAACCTTATGAAATGTATTCCTTAAATAATAAGATTTGAAAGTTGAAATTACTCCTTGATCCATGGGCTGCAGAGTGGATGTTGTGTTAGCAGGCATGAAAACAGCATTAATCTCATTGTATATCTCCATTAGAGCTCTTGGTGACCAGGTGCATTGTCAATGAACATTGTCAATATTTTGAAAGGAATCTTTTTTTCTGAGCCATAGATCTCAACAGTGGGCTTTGAATATTCAGTAAACTATGTTGTAAACAGATGTGCTGTCATCCAGGCTTTGTTGTTCCATTTATAGAGCACAGGTTTTCAACAGGTACCAAAAAACTGGAAAGAATTTCAGATAAGATGTTAATAGCGCAAAGATAGATACATGCCTCAGTGAGACAGATTGACCCTTATACTAGCTAAATAATGAGAGCAATACTCTGTAGGACTGTTATTTTCTGAAGTAAAGTTTATCTGTTTCTCAATTTTATGTGTATAATACTCTCCTGGTGCTAGCTTTGACTGGCGAATTTTGAAATGTTGGCCCCAGTAATGATTGTGCTAGTTCATAATCTTTATTAGATTATGAGTATAATCCCCAAAAGTGTTAGAAATATTTCCAAGCAGTTTCTGATCTTTTGTTTTTTTGTTTTGTTTTCTTTTTTGTTTTTTGTGGTACGTGGGCCTCTCACTGTTGTGGCCTCTCCCTTTGCAGAGCACAGGCTCCGGACGTGCAGGCTCAGCGGCCATGACTCACAGGCCCAGCCGCTCTGCGGCATGTGGGATCTTCCCGGACCGGGGCACGAACCCGTGTCCCCTGCATCGGCAGGCGGACTCTCAGCCACTGCGCCACCAGGAAAGCCCCTATCTTGGTTTTTGACATGGCTTCCTCGTTAAGCTTAAAGTAAGAGACACGCGCATCTCCCTTCATTCGAATACTTCGAGGGCACTGTAGGGTTATTAATTGGCCTAATTTCAATACTGTTGTGTCTTGGGGAATAGGGAGGCCTGAGGAGAGAGAGAAACAGGGCAACAGCTGGTCTATGGAGCAGTCAGAACACACTCAACACTTATCAATTTTTGCTGTCTCATATGGGCACAGTTTGTGGCATCCTAAAACAATTACAAAAGTAACATCAAAGATCACTGATAACAGATCACCATAACAAATGTAATAATAATGAAAAAGTTTGAAATATTGTGAGAATTACCAAAATGTGACACAGAGACACAAAGTGTGCAAATGCTGTTGGAAAAATGGCACCAATAGACTTGCTCGATGCAGGGTTGCCACAAGCCTTCAATTTGTAAAAATCGCAGTATCTGTGACGCTCAATAAAGCGAAGGGCAATAAAACCAAGTATGCCTGCGCTGTGCTGAGGACTTTACCTGCACTACTTGATCCTGTGAACAACCCTATAAAGTAGTCATGATTGTCTCAACTTTGATGATGAGGACACTTGGGCTCAGAATGCTTAACTAAGTAATAGAGAGTGACTAAGCTGGAATTCATACCAAGCTGATCCAAAGCCTGGGACCTGGAGTAGGAGAGAAGCTATCACAGAAGGGGCAAAAGTTGAATAATAAAGACAAACCACCTCTCTCATAATTTCCTGTTGTTGCAACAACCCTAACAGGTAGGTGTTGGAATCCCCGTTTTACAGATGAGGAAACTGAGGATTAGAGAAACAAAACAACATGCTCAAACTCACACAACTAGCAGGAGGTGTAGTTGGGATTTGAACCCAAGGCAGTTTGACCCCACAGTCCATGCTCCTTCCTCTACACTGCATTATCTTGGAGACTAAGGATTAGGATAAAGCTACCAGAAAGCAATTGAGAACATCTTACTGCTTTAGGAGTTTGGGGGTTGTAGCAGAGATATTCATCATTCACTGAATATCCTTGTGCTCTTCACATTTCCCTGCTCACTTGCCATTAACTAGCCCATGTGACTAGTTCTAGTCAAGGGGCTATGGATAGAATTAACAGTGTCACTTTCAGACAAAGCAAAGCAGAATGGATGCATATTCTTTCACTTCTTCCTTCCTCTGACATGGCAACTGGGGAGAACATCTGTTGGTCTGGGATTTGAATAATGATGTGGAACAGAGCTACCTGCTCACATGTAAGTGAGAAGTAGATCCTTGTGTTAAACCACTATTCTTTAGGGTTAATTTGTTACTGCAGCATAACTTAGCCTATCCTGACTAACACAGGTATTTTCATTGGCATAATTCAAATACTCAGAAAACTTTCATTATAATAAGAATTCAGGGGAAAGTTTAATCTAGTTTAATGAAATAATGCTTAATTTCAAGGGCAAGTTCATAATAATCCCCATCCCTCCCACCAGGGACCCTGAGTCATATAAAATGCTGAATAACCTGCAGTAAAATCATAATTTTCCCTTTGAATAGACTTACATCTATTGACAACACATCTTTAAGGAAATAGGGCAGCAGTAGTGCAGCTAGAAAAAAATTAATTCATTTGTTTCATTTTATTAAAAAAGACAAATTATACTTAATCTCATGCCAGCAACTACAGAAAATAAAATCTATATGTTAATGACAAATTCCTTAACACTCATATAATTTTTTTTCAAGAGCCTACCTCTGAAACATCAAGGTTGTTGTATAGCAAATATCATGGGTAGTTTTTGTGTATGTAACACTAGAAAACATGAAGGACACTACTGTGAATTCTCAAAAACCTGTGCTCTCAGAGGATTGTGTACATATTAAGAAAAAATTGGAGATGTGGTGTTCCTGCCAACAGATTCCTAAAGTGTTGCTGTGGAAACTCATGAATTATTTGTCTTTATTTCTCTGGGCAATCTTGGTAGTAACAATAGTGTCAACCTCTGTTTAAATTATAGGTATTAACAGCAATCTCTACATTTTCATGTTACCTTATAGTTTATAAAACATTTTACACATGTCTTGTTTGATCCTCACAGCCACTCTGTGAGACAGGTAGTGATGTCATTATTTATGATGTACAACTGGAGATACCAAAGTTCAGAAAGGTTAAGTGATCTGTCCAAGGTCACACAGCTTGTATGAAGAGTCACTCCTCCCATCACCCTGACTTTTGGCTCTAGGTGAGTACTACAATTGCTCTCAGTTTTGTACAGGACAATCATTCAGCCCTTTTGCCTTATGGGTAATCACTGTATTCCAGTAAGAACTGAGATAGGAGATGAGAAATTAAACTAACACACGTAATTTTTAGAACTTCTCAAAATTGAGTTCTCTGAGTTACCTGAAGCATAGTGACATCACATAGCAATAGTTACACTCCAATAAACACTTCCCTTATATTGTACTATGCTAAGCACCTTATGTATAACTTACTTAATCTTTATAACAATCACATAAGAAGGGTCCTACTTTTATCACACCCATTTTACAGGGGAGGAAAACTGACACAGAGAATTTAAGTCACACGTCCTGGGTCACACAGTTTCTTAGTGGCTGAATAAGAATTTAGACCAAGGTTGTATGGCTCCTGGGTCTTTAACCATTAGACAAAATTGTCTCTTACATTAATAACTAACTTATATAGTACTTCCTACATGGCAGGAACAAACATATATAAACTCATTTAATCCCTATAAGCAACACATTTAACATTTGAATTCAAATCGAAATTAGATTTAGGAGATAGGGAGGAAAAAGAGGATGGGTAAAAAAGGAGGGGTGCGGAGAGAGAGAGACAGACAGACAGGAAGAACAACTTAAAAGTGCCTGCAATGAGACCTGCCATTCAACTGAACGAACATGTGCCCTGAAGTGAGCATGAGATGAGGAGGAGAATCAGCTCCCCTGGCCAGTCCCAGTTAATTCCCTCATGGCTCTCACAGTGTGAGCATCTCATGTGCTCAGGATGAATCTAGTGCTCACAGATTTGCCAACTACTTCATTTGGTTCTCAGCCGAAGAAACAGCAATCTCTTCCCATACTGGAATAGAAACCTGCCCTGCAGTGCTTATTAAGAGGAGGTGTTTGGGTCTCTGAAGTGATACTTTCCCAAAGAATTTCCAAGGATAGTGTTGACTATAGTCTATTTTTGCCTGACTTTGGAACTTTATCTCTGAGTAAGCTGCAACCCACTTGTATCACTGAACATGAGCCAGGTCAAAGGGAGTAGCTGGATTCCTATAGCTGTAACGCAACTCTGCTGCATATATTCAACATTGCTCATGGAAAAGTTTCAGCTACCAGATGTACATGAAGCTACCACATGTACGAACAGAAAAACAGGCCTCTCCTCCTGGCTCAGCCACTAATGAGCTGCTCAGCTCAAGGGTGTCACATAATCTTTCAGAGACTCTGAACTAAGGGACTATACCAAAAGACAATCTCTAAGATCCTGCGAGCCCTCATATTATATGACTGACATTTAAAAAAATAATTTAATGGTAACAAAACTTAGGAAGTCTTACTACCTCCTTGTGCATCATTCTGCAAACTGTATGTTCCTCTTGCAACAGATTCTCATCCCAAAACAGGTCATTTTTCACTCCAGCTGTCATTTGTAGGCAGTTTATAGGCAGCTCAAGGGCATCATTTAAAACACTGCACTAAAGAGGATATAGACTTTGCTGTCGATAAAGAATCATAGCCTTGAATTCCTGAATTTTATAGTTATGGTACTCATAAAAGTGTTTAATAACAAACTTGGCTCACTTGGAAATCACCAGTCTAAAGGACTTTGCCCCAATCTGACATGTGGATCATATTTGTTTTTTAAGAAAATATTTAACGATTTATTAACAATTTCATATTTCTGCTTAAGATTTCTGCACAACCTCTTTCAATCACTCTAGATGTAGGCATAATGTGTTTTATGATTCCACAATGCTATTAAGTTAAGCATCTTGGGACTTCCCTGGTGGCACAGTGGTTGAGAATCTGCCTGCCAGTTCAGGGAACACGGGTTCGATCCCTGGTCCAGGAAGATCCCACATGCTGTGGAGCAACTAAGCCCATGCGCCACAACTACTGAGCCTGTGCTCTACAGCCCGTGAGCCACAACTACTGAGCCCACGTGCTGCAACTACTGAAGCCCACGCGCCTAGAGCCCATGCTCTGCAGCAAGAGAAGCCACCACAATGAGAAGCCCACGCACTGCAATGAAGAGTAGCCCCCGCTTGCCGCAATTAGAGAAAGCCCGTGTGCAGCAACGAAGACCCAACACAGCCAAAATAAATTAATTAATTTAAAAAAAAGTTAAGCATCTATTAAGCTATTAAGGCTTCTATCATTGATCTTTGTTTGTCATGATGAGTGGTCATCATGATTTTCTACCTATATTAGACCAATTAAAATGGGCCAATGCGAAAACTTAACAGCTGCATATGTATGGACCCAAGAAAAACTTCCTGATTATGTTCCATTTGTTAAAGCCTAGAGTAAAAGCACCCATAAAACTAAACCATCCACAAATGGAATATCCACAATGGTTACTTCATTGCAAAATGAAAAATGACGTTCAGCAATTTATAAATCTGCAAGTTTATTATTTAAACTGACATGTCTCAAGTACTTGTTTCAAAATTCTTTCACTTACATTATATCTTTTGATCCTTAGGCTTAGAGAGCCTGAACTCTTAGTCTCTGGAATCAGACTACCTAGGTATATATCCAAATTCTACCACGTTACTAGCTGTGTGGTGATAGGCAAGTTACCTAACCTCTCTGTTCCTGCATTCCCTCATCTATAAAATGGGGATAGAAATAGAATCTACCTCCTGACTTATGGTTACTATGAGGATTAAATGAGCTGAGATGTGTACACTGTAAGATACACTAAGCACTCACTGAATTTTAGCTATTACAGCTACTATCCCACTTTTCAGAAGAAGAAACTGAGCCTCAGATTAAATGATTTTTTACACCTATAAACAGGAGTTGGGACTTAAAAACAAGGTCTAATGAACTTCAAACCTTCGCCTCTTAACTCCACATTGCTTTTCTTATTTAACAGAAGAAACCAGGCTTTCCAACAGAGAGCTTTTAAGGAACATATTCTTTTCTTTTTTTAGTCCTTAAAAGAGAGGACAAGTTTTTCATTTACTTTCAGGGTGAGATGCATATTATCTTTTTTTAGTTTTTTATTTGCCCTGTGAATGTGTCCAGTTTTACTTTTATCTGATGAATTATTCTTGGAACAAGGAAGAAAGAAAATTAAATGAAAGAAAAATAAAATGAGATGCACAAATGGGAATCTGATGAGAAAATATTATAAAGAATGTGCATTAGAAAAGGTGGATTTGAGTCACCACCTCCTTCGTATTAACTTTATTTCTCAGATTTTTATACTTTGTCTCAAGAAACACCTCTGAAAAGAGTACAAGAATGTCATGATTATTACACTTAAATATTTGCTTAAGATAGCAAAGAATGTAGTTCATGAACAAAAGAAGAAATAAAGAAAGCTCTGGTTTTGTTCATTGCACCATTAAGGAAAACTAGTCTAACAGCATTCCTAAAAGGAAACCGGGATCTATGGTCTCCAATGATGCTTATTATTTTCTCTCAAGTCCAATTTCTCCTTTTCCATCTCTATCATTTTCTCTTCCATGTGCCTTTCTTTTCCTTTCATACTCATCTCAATCTTTCTGTGATTCTACAATTTAGGTTTTGGTGATCACGGGTGATCATTTTCTAAAAACGATTAGTTCAAAGAGAAGCATTCTCAGAGTAGCCCAGCTAGGGCCTCCTTGTGGCTAGATCTTCACAGTGTTATATCGGTTCCTTATTTTGTTGTTGTTCACAAGGATCTGGCAAAAGGAAAGAAAAACAAGGGCAATTTCCCTGCATCTTCCAGAATAAGGTCTTAACCCCCAATGGACACAATGGGCTCTCCGCGTTTGGCCCCTGCCTTCTCGCTCTTTAGTTCCAACCATGCTCAGTGTCTTCAGTTCCCAGACAGAGACTTGCTGCCTTAAATTCTTCTTAAAAGAAGAATTACCTCCAGGTAGAATGCCTTTCCTCAATCATTATCATTTAACAAACCCCTAATTGCCCCAAATTCAAATCATTTCTCCTCTCTTCCAAGGAGCTCTCCCTAAACCTCCCGGTCTGACTTACATATTCCTCTTTCATGCTCCACATTACACCATGCAAACCTCTACCAGAGCATAATGGTTAGGGTTAGGATTGGGGTTAGGGTGATTCACCTCCAAAACATATCCCATTTTCATCCACTTCCTTTCATCTCCACTGCTGCCCTCTTGATCAAGGTCACCAGTCACCTTTTGCCTGGACAATTATAGTCTCCTAACAGGTCTCTGGCTTACATTCCCATCTCCCTTCAGTCTCTCATTTACACTGCAGCTAGAGTGACCTTTTTAAGAAGAAATATTTCATATATATAAAAATATAGATAACGTATGAAATCAGGTGTAACAAATAAGATGAAAACCCACGTACCCACCACCAGTTTAAGAAACACAATATTGCCAATACCTTAGAAGCTGGCTGTGTCTCTTTCCCAAAGGCAAACACTACCTTAAATTCAATGTTTAATACTCCCTTGTTTTCTTTTTTTAACATCTTCATTGGATTATAATTGCTTTACATTGTTGTGTTAGTTGCTGCTGTATAGCAAAGTGAATCAGCTATATGTATACATATATCCCCATATCCCCTCCCTCTTGTGTCTCCCTTCCACCGTCCTTATCCCACCCCTCTAGGTGGTCACAAAGCACCGAGCTGATCTCCCTGTGCTATGCGGCTGCTTCCCACTAGCTATCTATTTTACATTTGGTAGTGTATATATGTCCATGCCACTCTCTCACTTCGTCCCAGCTTACCCTTCCCCCTCCTCGAGTCCTCAAGTCCATTCTCTACATCTGCATCTTTATTTCTGTCCTGCCCTTAGGTTCTTCAGAACTTTTTTTTTTAGATTCCATACATATGTGTTAGCATATGGTATTTGTTTTTCTCTTTCTGACTTACTTCACTCTGTATGACAGACTCTAGGTCCATCCACCTCACTACAAATAACTCAATTTCGTTTCTTTTTATGGCTGAGTAATATTCCATTGTACATATGTGCCACATCTTTATCCATTCATCTGTCAATGGACACTTAGGTTGCTTCCATGTCCTGGCTATTGTAAATAGAGCTGCAATGAACATTGTGGTACATGACTCTTACTGAATTACGGTTTTCTCAGGGTATATGCCCAGTAGTGGGATTGGGTTGTTTGTTTTTTTGATATTGAGCTGCATGAGCTGCTTGTATATTCCCTTGTTTTAAAAACAAATTCTTTTACCACGTATGTCTGTATGTCTAAACAATACATTATGTAATTTTGTTTGTTGTTGAACTTTTAAAAAGTGGTTGTGTGTCATTTGCTTTGCAATTTGCTCTTTGCACTCAACATTATGTTTCTGAAATTCACCCACGTTGATTTTCATCTTCCCTGTAGTAGTCCATTGTATGAATATGTCACAATTCACACACACTCCTGTTGATGAACTATTGGGTTTTTTCCAGGTTCTATGCAATCACCAGCAATGCTCACATAAACAGTCATGACTGTGACGCCTAGGGCACGTATGCAAGAATTTCTCTAGGGCAGGGCTGTCCAATGGAACTTACTCTGATGATGAAAGAGTTCTATATCTATGCTCTCCAATATAGTAGCCGCACGTCATTACTGAGCACTTGGAATGTGACTACTACTATTGAGAAAGTAGATTTTTAACTTTAATCTTAATGAATAAATTTAAATAGCCACAAGTGGCTAGTGACTAGTGGCTACCAAACTGGACAGTGTAGTTTTCGAATACAAACCCAGGAATAAAGTTTCTGGGCTATAGAGTACTTGCATCTTCAACTTTACAAATATTGACAAATGTTTTCCAACTTGGTAATGTTATTTATATCTCCTCAAGCAGTATGTAACGATTGCCAATATTACTTTTTAATACCTGCCTTTAAAACTTTTGCCTATCAAGAGATAACAAGGCATCTTATTAAAATTTTATTGTGCATTTCCAACATTACTGTTGCCATTCATTCTTCCTTTTGTGTGAAATGCCTGTTTAGGTCTTTTTTCCATTTTTTATTGGGTTTTTTGTCTTTTTCCTACTGATGCTTAGGAGCTCTCTACATATTTTTAGTATTATTTTTTAATTTGCCTTGACACTGGATCTGTTTAACTAGGGAAACCCCATAGAAGCAATAGGCAGAAGGCATATCTGCAAAGGCAGGTGATGCCACTCACTGAATTTATATGCATTTTCTTTTCTAAAATTGTGGATTCATGCTAGAATCCTGCTTCTTGTAGCTTTGTTCCATGAGATGTCACAGGGCTCAACAGTATCTTTTCTGGATGGAGTTAGAGGGGTAGGTCTGAACAACCCTACTCTTAGGGAAACGTCTTCCTGGCTTGGTCATCTGGGGCAGACCCATTGCAAAACCAGCTTTCCTCTGCTCTTCTTCTCCGTGCCCACACACGGGCCGAGTGTATGGGTGTGAGTTGCTCGGTGGGAAACTGGTACTAAGGGTGACACCCTGGCAATGAGGGCAGAGCAGGAGACCTAGCAAAGTGATGATGATAGGAATTTCTGGGCATGGGGTGGGGAAATGTAGTCATTGGCATGAAAAGGGTAGCAGTAGCTGTAAAACTGGCCCCTCCACCTTCTCCAGTGATTCCATCCCTCCTCTTTTCCAGTGCTTATATTCTAGCCATGGTACCTTCTCTGCCACATATTTAATCTCTCATCTGTACTGGTTCCTGCCTTTCACCCTCCAGGTAGACATTAGTTTTCCTTTTCTCCCAAAAGACCTTCCCTGGTATTTCCATCCCTCTCACCTTACTGCAGCGTGGTGGCTTCTGCCCACCCCACCATTCACTGAAGCTGTCCTCTCTAAGGTTGCCTCTGACGTAGTTACCAAACTTTTCTGGAGCTTTCAGTCCCATTCACCATCTTCTCCTTGCCTTCCTGGGATTCCAGGGCATAACTCTACGGGTCTTCTCCTCCCTCTCTCAGTGCTCTTTCTGTGATTTACTGCTAGCTTCTCTGTCTTCACCCATTCTTTAATGCCACTATTTCCAGAGTTAATGGTACCCCCTTATGGCATCCTTGCAACAAGCAGTAAAAGGTTCACCATACTATGATTGGGCGCAGCCCTGGGCCAGGGCATGTGGCTTCAGGTCCCATTCACCCCACTCAGCCTGGTACCCTTGTGCCATTAACACCCTGCACAACAGCATTCAGCTGCCCAGGGTACAATCTTGGTGCTCATCTTTTTCTATTTTATTCTCTTTCCCTGTGCAACCTCGTTGACTTTCATGGTTCGAAGACCTATGTAATTCTAGACATCTTTTAATCTGCCTCCTGGACTTCTTTTCCTGGGTGTCCTGTGGGCATCCCAAACTTGCCAAGGCCCAAACTAATTTCATTACCCACTCACTTGCATATTCCCAAACATATCCATTTTTCTGTATTCCTTCTCTAAGTTAAGGACACCACCATGCATCCACTCCTCAAGTGAAAACTTCCAGATTATCTGTGCTTCCTCCTCTTCCACAGTTTAAAGCTTCTATCATCCCCCAAGTGCTCTGCTGGGTTAGCCTTCTAACTAGTTTCCCTAGGTCCAGAATCTCTCCCCTCCAAATCACTCTCCCCACTGCTCTTTCATTTCTTTCTTTACATAGAAATGAGCATATGGTTCCCTTGTTCAAAAACCTACGTTGGCTTCTAGTTAACCATAAGATAAAGTCCAGATACTCAGGCATGGCATACAAAAGCCTTCATATTCTGGCCCAAATGTACCTTTCCAGTCCTACACTTTGTCCCTGATCTCAACACCTTCCCTTATCTTAACCACATCAGACTATGATGCACAGTTTCTTAAACATAATTTTGCCACATGCTTTAATGCCCCAGTGCCTTGCATGCCTTCCTCTGTGTTTTGCCTTGTGAAAGCCCATCATCCACTCTTTAAGACTATGTTCACTGTGACCCCTTTTTTCAGGCACCTCTGGTCCAATTAACAGCTCCTTCCTCACTGCTTTTACATCTCTACTGTTATGTTAATACAGATTCTCCAGAAGTTATTTTGCATCTTTTTCACTACATTGTGTGTTTCCTAAGGGCAAGTTTAAGCTTAAGGTCTCCATATCATCAGCAGTTTGCCCAGTGACTGTACATGGTAGATATCGAATAAAATTTTATGAGTTGAATTGGGCAGGATGCATGAACATCATTTTGTGAAAGGACCAATGATTTCTTTCAGTATAATTTTCAACCTGTTCCTTTTCTTCAGACATCAGAAGAATCTCAGAATGGGACAGCTGATGGGCCCTGTTGGAGACAGTTGCTATGTCATATCCCCAAACTTTGGCTAGGTCTCTCTAGGGACACAGAGACTGTGATTTCTCAAATGACTGATTGGTGTCTGAGTATGGTTTTTCCCCAGATATTAGAGTTCCTTAGAATCAGAGATTATTTTCAATCTAGGACCTAGATGCTAGGTTCCACAGAAGATTCTCACTGCTCTAAGTAGCAGAGTCAGGCTTTTCAGTGGTAGACAGATCTATCTGGATTTGTTTCATCACCTTTGGGTCCCATCCCAACATCTCACTAAGGTTTGAGATTTTAGAGCACGAAAAACAACATAAAAAGGCTTCACTATCTCAAAACCTTGTTAAACTTCTCAGTTATCCTGAAAGCCTGGGGACGAGGGCCCGCTCATTTGAAGGTTTTGTAGAGGGCTGGACAAACAGTATCTATGCATCAGACTGACTTCTGTCACTGCCCTTAGCTAGGTAGGAGACACTCACTGACTCCATGAAGCCCAGAATGGGTAGTTTCCTCGAAATGAGTAATTGTATGTTTTTTATGTTGTTGGTTTTTTGTTTTTTTTTTTTGGCTGCTTTGGGTTTTTTGGCTGCGCGCAGTCTTTCCCTAGTTGCCGCGAGCGGGGGCTACTTTTCCACACAGTGCGTGGGCTTCTCATTGTGGTGGCTTACTCTTGCTGTGGACCACGGGCTCTAGGCACGCAGGCTTCAGTAGTTGCAGCATGCGGGCTCAGTACTTGTGGCTTGCATGGGCTTAGTTGCTCCACAGCATGTGGGATCTTCCCGGACCAGGGATCGAACCCGTGTCTCCTGCATGGGCAGGCAGATTCTTAACCACTGCGCCACCAGGGAGGTTCCAGCAATTGTATGTTTGTTGAACCCTGGTAGCAACTGAGTGGGTAAGAAACAGCTTGATTCCATTTCCCCTCAAACACAAAAAACATTGCCATTGAAAGTGCTGTGGCTGGTCGGCCAAGGATGCCTATTGGAAGAGCTTTCGGGTTCATTTCTGAAACGAGTCAACCCATCCTAAGCCCAGTGCTTAATTATGCGGCCCCTGAGCCCGCCCTACCGCCTTGGAGCCCCCTTTTGGCCTCTGAAAAGGCTTCATGGGGCCAATTTCACAATGCTAGGGTATTCGGTCTCCGGGCCCAGCATGTAACCCCTCGAGTTCCACGCTCGGGGCTGACCTTATCCCAGGAGGGCGCCCCGGCGGTCAGGAAGCGTAATCACGGCTGGCTGTGGACGCCGGCTCCGCGGGGGCCGACGGCTGGCAGCGCTGAGGGAGAGATTGGGTCTGAGCCGAGGGGGACCCGCCCGTGGCGGGGGCGCAGGCGGCTGCAGCGCGTCAGCGACCCGCCCCCTCGGCCCTCCCACGGGCGGGGCCAGCCCCGATGGCGCTGACTCAGCAACGCGTGGGGGGAGTTTTGTCCCTCCGCGGACCCCGTTTCTCTCAGCCGTCCGCCACCGCTGAGCCGGTTTCCTCTTTCCGGCGGTCGGGGTGCGAGAGCCAGGTCGGGCAGCTTAGGCAGCGAACCGCTGTGCAGCCCCGGCTCTTGCCTGAGGACCCCGAAACTACCGTTCCCCCGCCGGGCAGCGTGGGCGCCATGAACGACGCGGGTGAGGCGCCACTTTTCCCCGCCGAGGGTAAGCCGGGGGGCGCAGGTGGCCTCTGGGGACTCAGCTGCGCCCCGGAGGCCCGGCGGCGGGGGAAGGGTCGGGGCGGCGGGGAAGGGTCGGGGCCGGGTCCCGGGGCGATGGTGAGGGTAGAGCTTTCTGGGTGGGCTGGAGCGGCCCGGAGGGAGGCAGCATCGTGGGCGAGGACGCCGGTGAAGGGCTTTTCCGCTGCTATGGTCACCACGGGATGCTCTTAACCAAGTTAGAGCCCGAGTGTGGGAGTCCCGGATCAGCCCTTCTCGGCCTCTTTTTGATGTTATAATCAATCCCGTTTGGTCTTTTAGCAGGACTGAATTCGGAGAAGGTAGCTGCTCTGCTTCAGAAACTGAATTCCGATCCTCAGTTCGTACTGGCCCAGAATGTCGGCACCACCCACGACCTCCTGGACATCTGTCTGAAGAGGGCCACGGTCCAGGGTGTTCAGCATGTGTTCCAGCACGCCGTGCATCCTGAAGGCAAGCCTGTCACCAACCAGAAGAGCTCAGGTGAGGTCTTCAAACTTCTTGCACACTTCCCTTGACTTTCTTGACAGCATCCCATTGTGGTGTCTTACCTAAGAATGGCCTTAGGAGAGAAGAGGTTTGGATAGAAAGAAGTTGTAGTAAATTTTTAGAGAGCAGGCACCAAGTACAGGCAGGTCCAAGAAGGTTACTTTGTGACTTGTTTTCGTGCTCTGTGGTTCATTAGTATATTTGATTTGAGCACTAAAGTGACTGACTAGCCCATGGTCATCTGTTTGAATGTAATTCACGATATTCTGTCTTGAAGTTATGTGACTGCAGCCCCATGTCTTGGAGATATATGTTCTTGGTACGAAACAGATCATGCAAAAAGGTTCATGCCCTAGAGGACACCTCCACGTTGCCCTGAAGGCCATGTACAGATGTATGGGATGGAAAAGACACAATGTAATTGCATCAAAATATCATCAAATGTTATTTTTAAGTGTACCTTTTGGTTGCAATTTGAACACATGTGCTAATGGGCTAAGTTATCACCAGTAGACTAGTTCGTAATACAGAAAAATACTCATTTCTCATGCCTTGCTGGTCAAGAGCTCTTGCTTTGCTATCTGCTATCTAGCACTACTAGAAAACAGAAAAACAGCTACAGTGAAAGATGGGTTATCCAGGAATCTAAATAAGGACATTCTCATGGCAGAATTGTACTAAAAGGACTTTTTAAAGTCTATCCGTTTTAAAACTACTCCCAGTCTATTTATTTTGGCAGAAAGTAGATCACTGCTTGCTTAAAGCCAGTCAGAACTCCAAGTGTACACTTATAACATGGATGTATTTTATTGTATGTAAATTATACCTCAGTAAAGTTTATGTTTAAATTTTAAGAAAAAAATTATGATCTTGCAATAATTAATGTTTTGCCACAGTAGAAAGTGCTTGGGGTGGTGTGGCCTGTCAGGCTACAAATTATCCAGTTAGATCCAGTTAGTAATGTTATTAGTGGTCCTACATGGTTTAGATTGCAGTGCCCTTTTAGGGAAAAGCCTGGAAATGTTCATCTAGAACAGATCATGTCTTATATATCCTGTAGTGTCACTTTTATTTGCAAGAGGTACAAATAGCACATGAGCTATGTAGGTTATTTTCCTGCAGTTTTCACATTAACAGTTCATCCAGATTTCCTCACTAGAAAATAATAGTGTGCTTATGAGAGAGGTGGCATACAGATAAAACCAAGGTAAAGATGAGCTATACTAAGTCATTAGTGACTTTTAAAAAATTTTTTTATTTATTTTATTTATTTTTGGCTGTGTTGGGTCTTCATTGCTGCGCACGGGCTGTTCTCTAGTTGCAGTGAATGGGGGCTACTCTTCATTGTGGTGTGCAGGCTTCTCATTGCAGTGGCTTCTCTTGTTGCGGAGCACGGGCTCTATGCGTGCGGGCTTCAGTAGCTGTGGTACTCGGGCTCAGTAGTTGTGGCTCGCGGGCTGTGGAACGCAGGCTCAGTAGTTGTGGTGCACGGGCTTAGTTGGTCCGCAGCATGTGGGATCTTCCTGGACCAGGGCTCGAATTCGTGTCCCCTGCATTGGCAGGTGGATTCTTAACCACTGTGCCACCGGGGAAGCCCCATTAGTGACATTTGAAAAACACTGTGTGTAGTTACTTATTTTTAATTATTTTTTCTTTGTGTAAGATTACTGTTGTTCAATTGTAGAATATTTGCAAAATACCGATGAGTAAGTATTCTGTCAGGTCTTTATTCTGTGTGTGTGTGTTTAATATAGGTGGTACCTTACATATTGTTAGGTAACCCCCCTACCTTTTTCACTTGCCAATATATTATGAATGGATTTTCATATTAGTAAAAAAGTTATGCCCAGATAAAAGTCAAGGTATTTCCCCTCTGAATCTTCTTTAGAAAAGAGTTACCCTATGTGTGAGGCTTTACAAAGACTTTGATAATGAGCATTCTCAGTTAATTTAATTTGAAGTAAAGTACATTTTGGCAAAGACATTAATTACTCTGAAATGACCTTGATCCATGCTAGTTTGGGATACTTATGGAGATCATTTGATTGAATCCGTTTTTTTAAAAAGCAGAAAATTTGAATGCAGTATTTTTCTAGGACATGACCTCACGTGGAAATGTTGGATATCCTTGTAAATAGACCTCTAAAGATCACTTGGTGAGAGATGAAGTACAGAAGATGGTGACATTGTGGAGTGTGTGATTATCCACTTACAGGACAAATGACGAATATGATTATATGGTGGTGGCATAACATTTTTTAGGGACAGCATTATGCATGGATTCAAAGCATTGCTGTGACTCAGACATAGTAGATGGAAGAAGGATGATGTGTTCTGCTTGAAAGAGTGGATCTAATAATGGTAAAGGCACTGATGCCAAGATGCACGTGAAAAGTGTGGATCAGTGTGAAAATGACATGTGAAAGTGGAAAAAACAATGCTTCTACATCAATTTATTATATTAATATGATTTTAAATATCTAAATATTAAAGCTACTAAATTAAATATTATAGGCAGACAGTTACTATTTCATCTATATTTTTAAGTGTTTATATAATCCAGTTAACTAAATAACTTAAAAAAAAATTCTCGTTGGGGGCATGGGGATTGACTTATGTTACAGTCATCTTATACTGAAGCATATACTATATATTCCACACTAAAGGGTGGAGACTTTTTAAAGGTTTTGCCACATATTGCCAGATTGTCTTCAGATATTTTTTACCTGTTTAGATTCCTATCCAGGGTATATAATAATGCTGTCTCCCCAGGTCCTTGCCAATATTGGGCATTATTAATTGAAAAATAACGTTTCTCCATTTAACAGGTGTCTTATGATGAACTTTAAAAAAATGTTTCTTGGCTATTTGTATCTTTTTCGACTATTAAATTAGCTGTTCATGATCTTTGCTCATGTTTCTCTACCAGTATTTCTTCTTCTAATGTAATTTTCTTGGGTGATTTGTAATTGATTCTTTATGTGGTACGTAAAGTGACGTTTTTAATATGTTAAGGATATAAACCTTTGCATATGTACTGCAGATAGTAAGTACTACCTTTCTTGTTTTTGTTTTTGTATCTTTCTGCTCTTTCTGATTTGGTCTTAAATTGTCCAAGATCTTGTCATAGATTCAGTGTTGGGAAATACAGTTGGAACAATGGAACCTATGTGAACATTCATCGTAATTTCTTGATTTGCTTTCTTTTTTCAGGGCGATGCTGGATCTTTTCTTGTCTGAATGTTATGAGACTTCCATTCATGAGAAAATTAAATATTGAAGAATTTGAATTTAGTCAGTCTTACCTCTTTTTCTGGGACAAGGTATGGGACTGATCTTGAAATATTCTTTTTGTTTCAATATCAACCTTGGTAGGGACTATCTCTTTGTTTCTTGCTTTTCTAGTTGTAGTCTGCCTTCCATTATAGATGGGACAGCATTTATTCTGATTTCCAAAGTATCAAAAGTTGACTCTTTCCAAAGGCAGAGCTACTTTTGGTTGGTAGGTGGCTACTTTTTGCAATGAAATAATTAGTCTGATGACTCACCTTACTACTTCCTTGTTTCTTTCTTATTTAAAATTTTTTATTTTGTTTTCAGTGATTTCCCCTTTTAGCATCTTTAAGTAGATTATTTGTATTTCTAGGACCTAATTCCCTTTCTCCGGGTAATACTTGTCTGAAAAGCAGTAAATAATTTTATTCCAGTTTTTTATCTTTAAAGTGCATGTTATATGTGTCCATTAGATCTTTATTGATTGAAGACTCTAAATATCAGATTTTTCTGTTTCAGAATAAAGCAGTGCCTTGATTTGGATAAACTATTACAATGTGTACACACAGATAAAGGAAAACACTTCAGACATTCTCATGAAGCCAGATACTGCTTTTTTTATTTTCCCCACACACACCACGTGACATGTGGGATCTTAGTTCCCCAACCAGGGATCGAACCCATGCTCCCTGCAGTGGAAGTGCGGAGTCTTAACCACTGGACCCCCAGGGAAGCCCCAGAGATACTGCTATGTAATTACCAAATTTAGTTTAAAAATACCTACTCTGTTGGGTCTACAGTAGTTCCAGGACTCATATTCTGTTGATAATGCCAATAAAGATAATTAGCTCTCTTCTCCTTTAATTTTATTTAACTTCTCTTACTCTAGGTTGAACGCTGTTATTTCTTCTTAAATGCTTTTGTGGACACAGCCCAGAAAAAGGAGCCTGAGGATGGTAGGCTGGTGCAGTATTTGCTTACGAATCCTGCAAATGATGGAGGACAATGGGATATGCTTGTCAATATTGTTGGTAAGAGCCTTTCTCTAATGAAACTGAAACCCAGCATGATCAAGCACGGCTCTGTAGTTAGGCATAGGCCATTTCTTTGGTGGTTAAGTACAGAGTAGAATTGGTCCCCAGAGGGGTATACAGTTAGCTCTAAGAACCTTTATCTCACACTCTTACCTATTAAGTACCTTTCTTAAATTAGAGGTAAGGAGATAGGTACTGTGAAGGTTGAGTTAGAGAAGAAAAGGTTGTATTAAGTAGAACTTTCTATGAAAAAGTTTATCTCTTATCCATTGATGTAAACAAGAAACGTGTTGAAACTGCAACTGTTTGAAAATGTCCTCATTCAAAAAATTGTCTTTTGGAGAAACTTCATCATGCTGAATACTTTACAAAGTGTGTTAGATTAAAAAGAACAGAATTAATTCAAGATAAATGGATAAATAGGCAGATTAAATGACCTGTTTAATAATATTGTAAGGTCATTAAGTTTTCTGAGTTAGACTAGCAAAATATGGCCCTTTTTTTTTTTTTTTTTTTTTTGCGGTATGCGGGCCTCTCACTGTTGTGGCCTCTCCCGTTGCAGAGCACAGGCTCAGCGGCCATGGCTCACGGGCCCAGCTGTTCCGCAGCATGTGGGATCTTCCCGGACCGGGGCACGAACCCGTGTCCCCTGCATTGGCAGGCGGACTCTCAACCACTGCACCACCAGGGAAGCCCAATATGGCCTATTTTAAAAAGCAATAGCTATTTTTGCCAGGGTTCCTGACACTGGAGTATACGTTTACTTTATTGAACATTAAAATTTGTTTTCTTTTAGAAAAATATGGTGTTATCCCTAAGAAGTGCTTCCCTGAATCTTACACAACAGAGGCAACCAGAAGGATGAATGATATTCTGAATCACAAGGTACAGCATATGGAGCAGGGTGGGATTGCATGTAGTATACTTACCTTAAAACTCCTAACTGATTTTCCAGGGACATTCCTGGGCATTTCAGTATACACAGTCTGTACAAGATAGCTACTCAGTGTCTATCCAAGGCAATGTAGTCTCATATTAACTTTAAAAATAATTGAGATTAGGGTGGTTTTTTCCTTCTCTTTAAAAATCTCCCACTTTTATTTCTGTTGATTGTAATATTTTCTTATGGGTACTGAGGAAAGAAAGTACCATTCTCAGCCACAAGCATGCTAACTTGGTTCTAGTGGAGGTGGACTGGGGCAGCTTTATGTTCTAGTAAAACCAAAAAGAACTCTTTGGAAGACTTCCTCAAAGAGTATGCAGAGTTCTGCGGCTTCCCCAAACTATATCAGTGTAGTTTATCCATTCACTTAACATTTGATGTAGTCACTGAACTGCTTTTTATTGCCTCAGTTGTCTTAATGAATCATTCTCTCTTCTCTACATAACCCATTTTCCCAAGGAGGATTGTGAATCCTACAGGGATGCTGCTCTGCCAGCCAGACATCTTTTTTAAGAACTGGGAGTTGCCAGAATCTGCTGTCTTGATCTATGAGGCTAAAATTGGATTTGTCATCCCTGGGAGAAAGACTACATTTTAAAATAAACTGTAAATGTGTTTCCTCAATATTAGAAGTAGGTTATTTTCCACCCAGGAAACTGGGGATTATTATCCACAGGCTAAAAGGTCATTAATAGTATAGCATTGAAAAAAAAAAATAGTATAGCATTGGATTCCATTTCAGGTGGGAGCAAGATTCTCTTTAGCACGGTGGTTAGGTTTATGACTCACCTTTATCTTTGGCATCTCTCAAAATTGAAAACAACAAAAATGAAAAGTATATTGGGGGTTGGCATAGCCATGGTCATAATGATTTCACAGAGAAGAAATGGACAACCCGTAAAATTGTAAATTAAAGTCTATTGGGGTGACTTAGTGGCATAATCAGCTTGTCTCTTGCTTTTTCAGAGGGTGATGGCATTATGGAATTACATGTTTTCCCCATCCCCAGACATGTATCACAGAGGGTGCCATCAGTTGCAGAGCAGGAGCAGTTCCATCTAGTATTTTTGGGGAGTGATCCATGTCTTTTCTCCTTATGGAGAGGGTTTTTAGCTCTGTGTTTAAGTGGACTGGTTGGGGAAAAATGCATTTGCTTTTATGAACCTTCCCCGGGGTCTTGGCTGAGTTATACTTCAAAATGGAGCTAGCACTGGTCTCTTAGGCTCATTTATAGTTGAATATGGGTAACTGAATAAGTTTCTGTCATAGATGAGAGAATTCTGTATACGACTAAGGAACCTGGTACACAGCGGCGCAACCAAAGGAGAAATCTCAGCCACACAGGATGCCATGATGGAGGAGGTAATAACAATTATTTGGATTTTTTGTGTCCCTTCTAAAGAACTCTCAGAATATTCCTATGTGTTACATTGATTGGGAAGCGTGGTCATTGTAGTTAATGTTGAATTGAATTGAAAATTACTTATTTTAGGGACTTCCCTGCTGGTCCAGTGGGTAAGACCCTGAGCTCCCAATGTGGGGGACCTGGGTTCAAGCCCTGGTCAGGGAACTAGATCCCAGATGCATGCCACCACTAAGTAGTCCGCATGCCACAACTAGATATCCTGCATGCCACAGCTAAGACCTGGTGCAGCCAAAATAAATAAATAAGTAAATACTAAAAAAAAAAAAAAAAAAAAAAAAAAAAAGAAGGTGCTGGGAGTTCC